>NC_031495.1:36082378-36109410 GCF_000237925.1 Schistosoma mansoni
ATTATTCCAAGTTTAAATAGTACAACGGAATATTAAGAATATTAGGTGCGTTCAATCAAAAAAACAGGTCTGAATGATAGCATCTAATATTTTTGTTGTTCCGTTGTACTATTTAAACTTAGATTAATGATAATTTAGTTATTTATTCTCTGAAGAAGTGGCTTACACTGAGTCATGAAACGTCCGAAAATTTAATTTTTCTACTCATTGAAATATTACGAATATATGAATTTATTTATAACAATCTACCCAATACTCAATTTATTCAAAATTATCAAATCAAAACTTGGTAATGATACCTACTTTGTTGGTTATACTTAGTAAATTATTCTCCATTCACTGGTAATAAGTTACTAACGAATAGATATATTATTCACGTATTTTGTATGTTTTAAGCATTTAAACTAATATCTGTTTGAATTCGCTTGGTGTTGTTTACCTGTATCTTCCCATTGTTATTTAGGACTGCAATTGATTAGTCTCTTATTGGCATATGTGTATTCTGTGCGGACTGCCTCGACATTGCCTGAAGTCACAAGCTTTATAAGCAAAGATAGGTAATGGCTAGCAGTGGAATCCAGGATGCGCGTTTCGTCCTATTTGAGACTCATCAACCGGTTGTATCTGCATCACAGAGTTGATGTTCACTCTGAGACTTGAGCGCAGTACCTTTCGCCTCAAACGCCATCGCGTTATCCACTTAGCTACTGAGTCCTGATATCTGATTGGTTAATGTAAATTAGTTACCTTAAATTATTATGACTATTATCAATTAATGAAATAGAGAGGTGGAATTTTTAACTATTTAATTCTATTCATTATAACAGAATAAGAAGCAATATGTTTAAAGTAAATCCTGAATAAATTAATAACATTTTTGTCACGATTAAATGAATGTGACATTTCTTCTAAATATTTCTGTGATTTACGTTTGTTTTGGTATTTAAATTATAAATATTTTCCATATAATTGAGTACATGTATACGTTTTTGATGAGGGTGTTAGGTATCAGTAGTTTTTTTACAAATTACATAAGGTAGTTTATATTTAACTAGGGTTTTGGGGAATTTTCTGGAATCCTTGAAACTTTATTCTATCTTGAGCAGAATAGAAACACTAGTCTCCAAACGACAGTCAGTCTTTCATTTTAATATAACAGCTATTTTTATTTATTTTATTTTTTTTCTGGTTAGTGTTTTTTTAGCGAGTTAGCTTTTCTACGGGATGGGGTCGCTAACCCCATGCCCAACCCTCCTCCTTTACCCGGGCTTGGGACCGGCAGTAACTCTAGAAGAGCTACAGTCGGAGTTCTATTTTTATTACTCAATCAAAATGTGTAATAAAAATTTAAATATACAAGAAGTTCTTGAGTCTTTTAATAGTACTCATTCATCACGTAAGTTTGAGATGAAAGAAGAATGTAAATCAAAACTTAATATTTCACTTACTAAAAGACATAATGGATCAATACAAACATCTGCGTATAAAAAGCCTATGTGCAATAGACAACTCGCACAATTTCGATCTCAACTTTGTTAAATAAATAATATAATATAACCACTTAGTATATCAAAGATTTTTTTCTTTTCACAACCTGACTCATATTTGACTGTAAAATTTACATCGTGTGCTAAAGTCCAAGTGTACATCCTTTTCTTCTTTACAGTAAATGGATTTACACTCAAATAATCAAATCATATTATAAATGTTTGAATCAATTAACAGTATAAGTAGTTTGATACTATGTCTGAAAGTAATATTACTGAATTATTCAATGAATTAAAAAATATAAGTTTTTTTAGTTTTGGATAACGTTTTGAACAACTTAGGAACTTGAAATATGACATTCAAGTGGATAATTCTTTATTGCTTTTGTTTTAAGGTTTAGATCAGTAAGCTTCATTCCTAAATATGTCTCCAAATATTTGATATTTTATAGGCAACTCATAATTGCGTACATAGTTATTTGGTTTCACACAATAAAATCAGTTAATAACCATCGTATTATTAACTTAAATTTCAGTCCATATACTTTGGAGTTATAATAAACCAAGCCAAAGTTAGTTATTTCTTGTTAATGTTCAGGTTCAAAATATGAATAACAGTTCCATTGAGTAATTTACTTAATGAATAAATTATTTTTAAAAATGAATAAACACTAATTTTTATCTATTCTCTAAACTTATCATTATTATCAAAAGGGTGTTTTATGGAGATTTTAGTAATTTTTTTATAAGGGTCCCATATTAGGACGAAACAGCCGTCCAGTGCTTCCAGGTTTTCTATTGATGTACTAGCTATCATTGACTCATGAATTCAATTATTAAAAAACTTATCATTAACATACTTTTACACAGATAATATTTTTTAACTGGTTCATTGTTTGAATATTTTGTTTGAAAAAAGGTAATACTTTATAAGTGTTGGTAATATTGATTCATTTCTGTATATATATAACTAAAAACTAACAAAAATAAAATGATTTTATAAGATCAATCAGTTTAACAATAAGTAAGAGGATTTTATCGATGTAACATTTAACAAAATGTTTTCCTTTTCTTATTTTTTGCTTTCATATTTTCCTTATATCCCATTGAAAGCTTCCTTTATTATTTTTAACTATGCCTAGATTTTATTAACAGGAAACGTTTTACAACTTATTCTTTTTCTAATCATTTAAATAACATTTTAGAAAGTAAAATAGAAATGTGTGTGTAAAGAAAAGAAAATATTTAGTATGAATAAATTCAATAAATACTGATTATATATAGACCACCATGGCTTAGTGGTCTATTGGTTAAGTGCTATGACGCGAGACTGGAAGGTCCTGGGTTCGAATCTCGTGAGGCGTGACCATGGATGCGCACTGCTGAGGAGTCCCACAATGGGACGAAACGGCGGTCCAGTGCTTCCGGGTTTTCCATGATGGTCTAACTTCAATTGACTCATGATCTCAACTATATAAAATTACTGAAATCTTCACAAAATCCCCTTCTGAAAATACTGTTTATATTTAACTCCTCAGCAAAAAAATACCATTTAATCTTTAACGGCTAAAATTCGAGAACTTTTATCTGTTTCAATAATTAATGACTGTTGTTTTGACAACTTGTAAGCTACAAGAAGTTGTCAGTAGTAGTTTACTTTATTCAGAAAATAAATAACTTCAAGTAGGAGAGTGATTTGGTCTACAAATCGAATTTTAAACCTGATGTTAATGTGTGTTCTACACTCAAACCAAATTGAAATGTGACTAGGGTTGGAGATGGAGCTAACGGTCAAAAGTTATGTAAAATGATCAGCATGTTTTTTCTCATTGTAACAATAGATTTCATTTAGAAGACTTTTCTAAAATCTTAAAATAAATCAATATTGAACAAAATATCATCAGAGAGCAGTAAAGTTTAGGAGAATCGAGTCGCAGCTGACATCTGTTGTTATTCAAGTAAAATTTTCTGTTTCGATAAATATACAATCATCACGATGCTGAGCCATTAACTTCTGTGATACAAAAGTTTAAACCTTAGTACTTGTTGATTTCGAATCAATTAACATTTTCTAGATATGAAATGTGTCGACAGTAAACTAAACAAGACGTGCTCAATTCACATGATATTTGAGTTTTATTGGAGAAGGTATTGTGGGTGTGAAAATGAACCTCTATTCTAAAGTGTCTGCTTTAGGATATGCTATTTGTGAGAGGCTGTGTACTTTAAAGTAAAAATGAATTGTATGTACTATACATTGGTCCAAATCCAGGTGCCACACTAAGATACTAACTACTATATTATAAAAACCATTAAATTGATCTGTCAGTATGAGTTAAAGACGATAACAAACAAGTATACCCTTTTATTAGTTTGATAAAATACACTAATTTATCTGAAACTATTTATGAAATATACTGACTACAAGTATCCCAAAATCTCTTTGTATGAATAATATTACTACTTACTTAGTGTGGTAAATTTTTTCCCTTAGAAGTAGATGTAAAACAGCGGAAGACATTATGTTCTTTAAGAGCAGTTTGTAGGAAAGCTTTAAACGACATTAATGTGTATACCGATTTCAATGTTATGAGTAATTGGCGATAATTTCTGCTAGGTTATTTACTGGTTTTCCCCCAATTTCATCTTAAACTTAAGTTGTATAGATTTATATTCACTGTTCATTCCTACTAGTATCATTCCGTTGTTTACACATAAATTTGAACATTTTGTCACGTTTAATCCAATAAGCATAGTCTCACATACATCCAAAGATAGTCATATTTGATTGAGGAAGTCGGAAAGTAAGGGGAAAAGCGCAATTATTTTATTTATTAAGTAATGTGAAGCATACTAAATATTTAATTGTTTACAGAATATGTAGGCATACGGACAATAAACATTTTTATCCTCACGGTGTTTTGTTTGTTTGTTTTAGTAAAATAAATATCAATAATGAAAGGTAAGGCAGAACTGTTTATTTATATATATATACCTGTATAAACTAGCATATATGAAGTGTGACATTCACATTATATTTCTTTGTTCTGATAATTACTGTTTTCATTTAAATCCTAAATACTGATTCGATTAACAACTTCTATATAACTATTATTTTTCTTCGTTGTCTTAAGTGTATTATTAAATGCAATATAAGGTATTTGTGCTGAGAACAAGTTGTCCGTTAAACTCATTGTTAACACACTTAAATTGGATCAAATAATCTCGGTAAGATTAATTTATTTTACAGATAGTCAGCAATATCAACTAATCAGAGAACACTAAACGATTGTTTGTTTTAAAGTCATGAACTTGTATTAGTGCATGCACATGACTCTCTCATAGGTTTTGAATTAAAAAACTTCAGATCACGAGTCAAATATGATAACAATGGCTACTGATCCGTAGTCTTTCGAACCATCTTTTCAGCTTCAGTAAATTCACAAAATGTGGGTGACCTTCGATTATTCCAACTAGTAAGTTATTTTTTCACTGTGCAGAATTTTAACTCGACAAGTAATTACTTATCATAAAATCTTTGAGAAATCTCTCTAGAAGCTCATCTCTGGTAAGATTACAGTTATTTTATGGGTAACTAGTTTATAGTGATGTTAATCGCTGAAAAATTCCCATCAGTTTAAAACACAATTATATGAACAAAGAATACTTATAATTGTAGAACCTGATGAGAAATTATTAAAAATAATATTCTTCGTTCAAATGATTGTGTTATAGTAATGTGTTAAATGAAAAGAAACTGCAAATCAGGCCGAAAATAGCTGTGCAATATCACTTAGCTTTTAACGATTCTTCTGCTGATATAGTTACCTGGTAAGCCAACTAAAGAAAAGAAACATTTGTCTTTGGAAAGATGTTAAGTTCTCGACAATAATGGATAGAAATAATAGTAAATATCATGTTCTGATAATCTTCACTCTGTTTGGCGATCCTAGTAAAGATGTCATAACTTACTATTCTTTATTTATTTTATTTTTGTTGTCATTAGCATTGTTTGTAATTTTCTGCCTCTTTTCGTTTGTATTCTTCACCATCTAATTATTTACACACTTCTTATTACGTAACGGTTTTAATGTTTTGTAATGATTACATTGTCTATTTATCCACGTTTGACCTACTATTTCCGATGTTGAACTATTGATAAGATTTTTGTTATCGTAATTTATTGTTCTTACTACTATCAGTACACCTGTCTTCCTACTATCAACTTGTACTGTTACCTATTATGCGCGGTGACATAATCTATTTCATTGTGATTAATGACTCAAATTGTCTTGATTGGTCTAACATATTCATATAAGTATTCACGTAGATTAGAGTAAAGCATGATGACGATCTCATTGAAAACAATTGTTCGCTTACATGTGCTGTTCTAATTTTCCCAATGGGAATCTTTAACCTTCTTTTATCTAACTTGAGGATTTTGTTTTACTACTTTATACTATCCTTTTATTTGACTTTATTTTGTTTTATATCAATTGGCCACTAAATTCTTGATCACAATATATTAAAAGGATTTCATAAAGTATCATATGTTTCAGAACGTTGACGAATTTTCATCCTTTTTATCTAAATGGATAGAAAAGATTTGACATTTTTTAATTAATAAAAAATCACTTTAATTATGCTGATATAAATATTTTTTAAAGTAAACATAAATTAATCAGAACTTCCAGATAAGGGTGATTGGTTATTTAGTATCTCCACTTAGCGAATGCTCAATAATGGAATTCGATTACTATTTAACATTGTCATTTCATCAGTTAATATTTGGTAAATAACTGTCAGTAGAGTCTGAAAAGCTCAGTAACAGTGTCCCTGTTTGCTCGTTTGGATTACGTGAAGCTGAAATCCAGTTTCGCTCATGTTACAGATATGAAGTTTGTTAGGAGTCAGTTGGCTCGAAATCTAAATCCAGAGCTTCCTCAAACCAAATGAAGTTGATCCAACGTCCACATAATAAAGTATAAATAGTATTAGGTCGAATAAAATTTGTGTTATTAATTTGAACTTGGAAAGAAGTGCAAGACATATGAATTTAGCAGGATACTTCGGGGATATTTTATTTTGAATAACTAGTGAATTGGCAGAATTAATGACAATGACTGTAGGTAATCGTTTGGATTTGTGTTCAAAGAATAAGTCATCAGTTCATGTTTAGATCACTACCGGTGCATCGTTTATACATAAAGTGTATTGAAAACGTAAGATCTTCAATTGACAGATATTTAGGAATGACCAAAGTAGAAATAAAAGACCATTCTATGTCTAGTTTTAAACCGTGTACTGAACCTTCTGATTTCAGTGTTCTCTAAAGATCTTATTCTTCTCTCCTTTATCATCTTCTAGGTCCCTATGACTAGTTTTGCAGAACAACAAAGATTTTGTCGAAGCTAGCGCATACAGTTATATATAAGTAGCTGCATTCAGGAATACGATAGTGGTCTTCTTTTTATTCGCCAACAGATATTGTCTTCATATCAGTCTTTCCGGCTAGATTACTTAGTTTTTGTTCAAGCTATGTACCTACGTTGCTGATTCTATTTTATATGGAAATGAAATTAGTATTACGTGAGAGTAGCAAATGAATACATAAAACTACCTAGTGAGGGAATATTTGTAGTAAACTTGCAAGCCTAATCACTGAGTTGAATATACTCAGGTGAAAATTAGAATTGTGCAAATCTCTTATCCACGAGTGAAACTATTTAAGGGTTTATGGTTCTGTCGTCTTCTCAAGCGGAAGTCCATGACTATTTATGCTTAATATAAATAAATAAATGGATACATATGAACATTAACTATATTGAGTATATGACTGAATTAGGTATGACAATTCCAATTGAATGAAACGAACCAAACAAATATCGAAATCCACCCAAATAGCGAAATACTATATCTTTTAGATATATGGCACAAACTGACTTAATCGGCCTAATAATTTATGTGTATATAAATACTATTAAATATTAAAGTAAAATCTAATAGAGATCTAATTCAAAAAAAACTTTATTTAAATGGGTTGTAATATATATATATATATATTCTCAGTAACGTCTAAACATCCTGTTTCGAAATTTCAGCTCCACTGTGTACTTAAAGTAGTCATCCTCAACATTTATGTGTCATTTAGCAACCATCCTATAATCAATTCCGATTATAGTCAATTTTGGTTAAGCCCTTTTTATTAACTTACTTAACAGACATCATCATTTGGGTAGTAACAATTTGCATGTTCTTTGCACGGCTATACCACTAGAGCACATAACACTCTGTCCGAAATGTTGACTGCTTAAATATCATTCGATGACTCATACTCCTCCCCATATATGTACGCACGCAAATATTATTATGAGCCTTTGTTTTGGTTTACTGTGCCCTTATTAAATTTGACTATAAATTGCCTATGTAATTGCTTGCTATTCGCTCGCTTGCTCCTCGTTCGCTTCCTTCGCTTATACGCCTGTTTACTCGCTCGCTTGCCGCTCACTCGCTCGTTGATATTCGCTCAGGTGTTGTTAGCTTTCTAACCTGAGTTATTCGACAATAAACTGTAGTTGCTGCTATCCTTTGTCTTCTGATTTTACGCACTGTTAAGATTAGAATTAAAACGGTTATCGAAGTAAACGATCAACGAATCGCGGCACTACAATCATTATGAAGGTGAGAACTTTGCCTGTAGCCTATCTATAGAGACTGCCAGTCACAAACCAGAATGAAGAAGGAGGGTTTGGGTTAAAGTTAGGGAACGAATTCCGCCAAAATCAACCTTTCTAAAAAAAAGATGAACAGGACAAGTTATTTTAATCGTTTGAACTGTGCCCTGGAAGTTGAAGGGTCTTTCTGTAAAAGAGTTATGGCGCCTCATAGTGAAAGCCGAGATTCCTCGGATGTTAGTAGACTAGTGTCTCCTTTAAAGTCAACTTCAGTGATAATAAAAAAGCATTTATAAATATGGATTACCAAACCTTATGTGAACTTATTCGACGCTATGGTGTACCTGAGAAGATTGTCAACATCATACGAAATTCATACGACGCACTACACTGCAAAGTTGTGCGTGTAAGACAGCTGAAAAATCCATCTCAAGTGAGGAACAGTGTCTGACAGAGCTTTTGACCCTCTTTCTTTCCTTTCTTCTAGTTTATGAAGACCTCCAAATCTAAAGGAGGCATGGAATACATTGGACAGTTTGCATGTAACTAGACGATTTGGATTTCACAGTTGACCTAGATCTTCTATCACATACACGGTAAAAGATGCAGTGAAGACAGCTAGTGTAGCAGCAACAACCTCAGAAACAGTAAGCCTCAACTTACACAAGAGAAAATCTAAGATCCTCAAATACAACATAGCGAGCACTAACATAATCACACTTAATGGAGAAGCTCTAGAGGACGTCGAAACGTTGGCATACCTGGTAAGCATCATCGATGAAAAAGAAGACTGTGATGCAAATGCAAACGGAAGGATTGAAATAGTAAGGATAGCATTCTAACAAATTAAAAAAATATGGAACTCAAAACAACCATCTGTAAGCCAACATCAAAGTCACAATCTTCAATACGAACGTCAAGACAGGTCTGTCGTGTGCAGCTGAAACTTGGAGATCTACTACAACCATTATCAAAAATATACAGGTATTTATAAGCGGTAGTTTACACAAGATGTTCCAGATCCATTAGTCGGATACGAATAACGGTGACCTATTGTGTCAGAGAACAATGCAGTTTTCATATGAAGAGGAAATTAGGAAACGACGTTGGAGGTGTACAGGAAATATATTACGGAAATCACCAAACCGCATCACGAGGTGTGCGCTAACTTGAAGTCGTGAAGGGAACTGAAAACATGGGAGACCAAGGAACACATTGCTCAGAGAATCAGAAGCAGACATCAAAGGAATGAATGGCAATCGGAAACTACTGAAAAGGATTGTCCAAGACGTAGTTCGTTGGAGAATGCTGGTGGGCGGTCTATGATCCTCTACAATGAGTGACAGGGATAAGCAAGTTTGATAATAAACTATATAAAGTGTTCATCGGAAATATCACCTTATTAATCTCTTTCCCAGGGATGTTTTTCAAGTCATTCAGTGAATAATTATAAAATATGTTTAGATATAGCTGAAATGAAGTGATTTTTTTATTCACATCTTTATTTCACACTGAGAATATTGTGTGCACTACGATACATGGATTATGAATATTGACAATTAATTTTTATGGTATTTTATTTAAATCCGATTTTGTTTAAAAGTGTGATGTAAATGTTAGACAGAAGAAAAAAAAATTAAAAAGAAACAAATATTTCCATCATAAATTCTATGTTCACTAGTGACCTAGTTATTAGACAAACTTGCCTCTTCAAAAGATTTTGGTATATAAAGGAAAAATCTATAAATGCATGAAAAGGTTGATAGAACAATTTACTTTTCCAAAATCTCATTTATAATATGTTTATAGTTCAAAAACAGGATTGTGATTTTTTCATGCAACAGTTTAATTATGACTTGTTAATATTAGTGCTAAAATTTTCTTTCAGTTTCATTATGTATAAAATTGAACATTCTGAACACGTTATGAGCAAGTTTGAGTATATATATTTCTAACTCTACGAGAATGGGTAAACTGTAGAATGCTATAGTAGCCTAGGTCACTTTACAAATAGTTATAAAGTAAATCCAACAGAATATATTTGTTCATCTAATACGTTTTAAACAGTCTGAAGTTGATCCCTTGGGAGCAAAGACATTCCTGCATTAAGAAATATTTATTAATTTTTATTATCCCGTCATGGATAGAGGCTAATGATAGGTTCATTTTACAGCAGATAGAAATAACGTTCATGATAATAAATGTCGATAAAATCGACGAGACATGATTAGCATAGTTTGGATTGAAAGCCTGCTGATATTTGACCAGTACAGACAATCAGTATCCTATGGAATCTAAAGAAGGAATATGAGTGAAGTTCAAAAGTTCAAAAACTGAATAACTTTTGACCGTTTTTAACATCTTTATAATTGCAATTTAGGGGGCTTCATTTATACATAAAACTGGAATGTCAAATTACTCTTTAGAAAGACATTTACGTCTATAACGGAAAATAATTTTTTCTAGTATTTCGCTCATTCGTTTATTAACACATAAATCGATAACTATGGAAAAAATAAAATGACTGATGAGATTTTAATTCAGTCAACAGCCATGAATTTATAGAGTAAGCGCATATGAAATAGACTGTCAGAAGTTAATGTTAATTGGTCAGGAACGATCTGTAAAGAATTCTCAAGTGAATAACATCAGTTGTTAGTCACTAATAATATTCATTTATACAAGTAATGGCATATTGACTTCAGTTTGTTAAGTTTTTCGGACTTAGTCATTCTATAGTGAATGAACCTAAATAACAAAAATCAACAAAACTCTTTTTTAATGTATTTTCAGACTATTTCTATCAATCTTTATAAACATATTCAGTTCATGAAATCGGAATATAAGATATCAAAATCCATGCCTTCTTATTATTTTGTCACATATGATGTGACTTTAATGTTGGTATTTTCTAGCAATATGACTTTTCGATATTGGATACGTTGAAGACGCTCATTGTTATAAGTTACTAAAACTAAAAATCTGGTTCTTTGTACATAGAAACATACAGTAATTTCGAAAGCGTATGAGAGGTATGTCTCAGTTTTGTGTTATTTTTACCTTTAGGCTGCGTTGAAATTGTTGTTTTCTGACGATATTTCAAACATAAAGTATATGCTTACCGTGACAATCTTACGCTTTTGTTGTGATTCATTTTCATATAAAAAGCAGTAATGCAGTTTCACCTTACACAATCATTCTGATCCATAGACCAAAGCAATTAGTTATACTCGTTTCTCAATAACAAAATAAATATTCATAAACCCAAATAAACCAGAAAATAGTTATCATCTTCTGTAAGTTTGGACTAAATTGTTTTGCTTAGGAACGGACGACTACGGCAATGTTCACATGAAAATGCCGATAAGAAAATTCCTTTGTCTGTAAATGTATTTGTAAATGTAACATCTTATCACATTTTTGGTAGGAAATATCTTATAGTAAAAGCATTTACAAGTCTAAATCTTTCTCATTATAACAGAACACAAGTCACTAATCTTATATATAGATTCATCAAACAATATTTGTGCCGACAAAAATTAACTTTATAATTATTTTCAAGGGATTGCCATTACGGTATACTCACAAACAAATGACAGAGTCAGTATAATTAT
The DNA here is from genome assembly GCF_000237925.1 of Schistosoma mansoni. Classification (NCBI taxonomy): domain Eukaryota; kingdom Metazoa; phylum Platyhelminthes; class Trematoda; order Strigeidida; family Schistosomatidae; genus Schistosoma; species Schistosoma mansoni. Next base: position 36,094,154 of record NC_031495.1, read on the forward strand.
ACGCATCACTTTACATGTCAAAATTTTATTTTACGAAATCTTTCTGAAAACTCAGGGATAAAAATGAGACATTCTAAAGAATAAAGAACCCAATAAAACTTGAGTCTTGTAAATTAATGAATAGTGGTAACTGAACAAGCGGTTTAGCTGCATGAAAAGAATAGAGATTGCAGTTGTGTTGTGGATTTTTTTTAGATTTACAAGATAAAAAAGAAATGCCTACAGATATGATTCACTGTAAACTCCTTTATATTGTTATATTAATTAAACTCAGTATAGTCAGCTAATTGATATATGATGATAAACATTTGATGGAGTTTTGTTCTCTGAGGTGGATGGTTTGGTCGTGGAACTTTCATTGTTCTTCTGAAGAACGACATCAGCATAAACTTCGGGTAGATATTTAAAAGACTGAATTTACAATTTTATGTATTTTTTTAAAAAATAAGTTTGAATTCAAAATCCACGACATAAACATATTCTCCCAGTTTTCATCCATGGAACTAGGATTACTTACTTTCATTTTAATCATATAATAAATTCATTATTTTATATTTGACTTCTTTTATTGATCAACAATATCACTTTTAATATTCTTTTGAAAAGTCGTTTATCCTAAAATTTTACATCTTTGTGTTACAACTTTAAAAAAAAACACATTATAAATTGAAAGGGAAAGCAAATTTTAGAGTAATACGACTAAATACACAATTGACGAATGCGAAAACAATTTAGCAAAACCATGTAAATATACAATGAATGAAAGCTTAAAGGTTTATCGTGGAACACATTTCAGTTTTTACAAAAAACCTGTAAACAGTAGGAAGTTGTTATGTAATTTTTCTCTTAAAAGTGATGATGTTTTGACAAACATATAAAACTTTCTCTTCATTCATTAATTTCATTGTTTAACTTAAATATAAAAATCCACAACATATTAACATAGATTGTCGAAATATAATACAAATGAAATAACTTAATTGTTTTATAAATATCCAATACCACCAATTAGTTCCGACTATGGAAAATTGTACCAGATTACAAATTTCATCAATTGTTTTATTTTCATTCATAAAATTAGTTTGACTATTAACAACAATATTAGTGTCTGGAACTAAAATTTTATAAGTATCATCATGGAGACGATTAATACTGCCAGTGGTACCTTTGTTAGTCATATTATGACTATTTGAATAGTTAATAGAACAGTTCAAAATAGAGTCGTCCCCCAAACTCAATAATTGTGGATTAAAAAATTTCATTAATAATAAAAAAATTTCATTGGTTAATAAATTAATCACTAAATTAGTAAAAAATGTAGGTTTAGCAATTCGATGTAAAAAATATTTTACCATGATTAGTGGGATGCATATTATCTCAATACAATTTTCTATTACTTCTATGCAAAGTGTAAAAAGAATGACGTATTTCAAAAATAATTCTTGATGGGATACATAACGATACTGATTATTCATATAACGTTGGTGTATAGCATGAGTTGACAAAGAATCACGTGTAATGGATGTATTTAAAAAAGAAAAGTTAGCATCAAAATCTTTGGCATATACATTTGTGAATTTTAATAAAATCTCAATAACTTGCATTAAATTAAAACATATCGAACCAGTTAACTGAAAAAGAAGTGGAAAGTAAAGTAAGTTTGGTTTCAACCAAATGAGATCATTTGAAAATTTACGAGAATAAGTATAATCTCGATTTGAATGTTTACCATAAGTTGAACAATAAACCAATAAAAAGTTTTGTGTGATTGTGGATACTAAAATTAGAAAATAACTAAAATAACATAGAAGTATTCGTGAAAATTCATTCAGCCTATAAGCAAACAAATGTATACTATAAATGATAACTGAGAAAAAACTGATTAATCCACAGATGGAAGATTTCCTTTCACAACGACAGTAAAATTTGTTATTATAATTTGATGCTGATCGCGACATACGAGAAATTGTTGAATTTTTATGATGGTTAGGAGATGGTGAATTGCTTTCTTTCGCCCAATGGACAAGACGATTTTTCCTAGGTATATTTTCAGAATTTTGAAGATTTTTTATTAGTTTTCGAACGTCCCAACTGATCCAGATCAAAACTGTTTCATTGAAATAGTTCACAAGCAAATGCAAGAAAGTAAAAAATTACTTTTTCATTAATAAATACAAAATATACATTTTCACCAGTTAACAAATTTTCTCTCTTTAAATAAAATAAAGGAATTCATTTTAGACCAATTTCAAAACAGTAAACATACTCGTAATATGAACATTTTGTTGACAAACAACCGTACTCATTCCATGTTTATTTTGCTTTATTTCGCTCAGTCAAAAATGCAACCATTAAATCGAAACTCATTTTATCTAGTGACGTTGAAAAGGTAATCTTTCAGTTATTCTGAAACCATTACCTTTCTAGTATGAAGATGCCTTTGAAGAGGATTTTTGTTATTTTTGTTTAGGAATAAATAAAAAACTGGTTCACAAAATTGCTCAAAATATCTCTTTTTATCAACAACAAATATCTCTAAAGGGGGATTTGAAAATAGGACGAAAATTAAAATTCCATGAATAACCTTAATACTAAAAACCTGAAAGTGTTAAGATAGGATGTAAAGTGAAATCATTTTCAAAACTCTTTTCTAATTCAATTCCCGAAGTGTGAGAGGGTTGAACAACCCACTGATACATAATTGATTGAGATTATTATGTTCATTATTTATCTAATGGAATATAAAATTGAACGTTAGTGATTTCAAGCAGCATTTAAAATTTGCCTAGATTGTAATTTGGTTATCCTCAGATGATTTTTCGAAGGTAATTATTTTTAATTCTCAAAAGAAATTATCAGATAGGATGCATCATTTTTGGGCTAAATAAGTCAATGTATGATTACCTACCTCACAACAATGACTGATCAGTCATTAGGCTCCAATATTGAAAACAACTGATAATCTGATAATGAATTATTAAATAAAGGCTGTAACCAAAAAAGGATATGATGATGAAAAAAAGCTACCGAGGAGTAACTTAGAACTTATCTGTTATGCTATGCCCCATGGTAAAGTTAAAAATGACCAAATAAACTCAACCACAAGTGAAAATTTCCACTTTGACATCTGGTAAAGAGAACAAATCGAGCGAAGAAATTTATTTTCAATTAATTTCTTTTTACCGAAACCAAAAGCAGTGCATTATTCAACGAGTAAATAACTCTGAGACCCACCATTTTTATTCAGCAACGATTTATTTTTGTTTAGTTGGTGTATATATGATTTGACGATATTTATAATTAGAATTTTTAGGTACTATCGACTAACCTGGAGACCTATGGCATGAGCAGACCAGTTTTTCATGCACTGATCACAATATAAGAAATTCATTACATTTTTCTACAGAAAATGTACTGGTCATTTTGTTTAAAATAGTAAAAAGGTCGTTATAGATGAGTATTATCATGATATTATAAGGCAGCAGGTCTGAAATATCACTTTTTAAAATGTAATTTTTATTTGTTGTAGTGAATCAAAATTATTGCTTCATCATTAATAACTTCAAAGATACTAAGCTGTAGTAAACCTCATTTAAAAACATATTCTTTAGATGCATAGTAAAATTTGGACTTACCTACAACCAGAAGATGTGAGCAAGCGACACAATTTAGAAGATAGGCTAATGGACTTTGTATAACTTTCAAAACTAACAGTCTATTAAAGTTACCTGAAAGTAGACAACAGTTTAATTCCACACAATGATAACACTACAATATGTGTATACATAAAAATAACAAAAAATTCACTAATCCAGCACCACAAATTCTATTTTGTTAGAACTGTTTATTTAATAATTCGGCTACTTAAACTTTGTTAGTAAGCAAGCTAGAATAAACATTTTTTACTTTTATTTTTATTTTCTAATGAATCATCCTCTAATTACTATTAATTCAAAATAGATTCAAAATAAATGGCAGATTTGAGGATAATTCAGAAAATAGATTTCTCGTATTTATATCGTATACCAATCAAGTCCCATGTACCTGGCTAATTAAAGATTTTGACCATAAAAACTACACCAAATTATTGTTCACATTCGCGATCACAAATAAAACAAACGCAATAAAGAAGTATTATCAGCGTCATACATTTTTTGTGCATATTTAGTAGTAAATTTAAACAAACGAAGGCAGTCACTCTTTTGCTATCCAAGGAACCTTAATTTATGAAAGATATTATTTTATCAGAAGTGTTGATTACATAATTTTTTCATAAATGGTAATTACAAAATTAGTAAAATATCCTTCCTTGTATGCTTGACAACGTCGTTACACATTTTTAGCAGACCATTTAAACGACAGTGAAACCAAAAGAGAAACGATATGTCAAAATATTCTGTCTGAAACATTACAACGTAGTTATGCTAAGAAATTATCGCTTGTAGTTCAATTAGCTTTAATACAACAGCAATCATGTTTTATTGATATCATGAACTTCTGTCTGAAGAAGTTAGCAACCGCTGGAACATAAATAGTTTGAACTTAGCTACCACTTTGTATCGAAATGTACATTTGATGATAAAACTGGATAAATTGGTTTGTCGGTTTTATCCCTAATGTTCAAAATTGCATCTGAATTATTGTCCATTTATTTATTTTTTCTACAATAAAGATAACTCTTATCCATTATGATTTTATACTCAAAGCGGAACACAAAATGATAAGTCAAGTGACCTAGACAAACAAAATGATTTGTTTCTTTTACTATTATTTGGAATATATTTCACGTATATGACCATATCAATTTCAAATGTAAATCAATTTTCAGCGGAAATTAACGCTAATCATTCCATTTGTTTTCATGTCAGCACAAATAGGTAAGTAATATTCTTAATAGTCTATAAGCTCTTGGTTAGCTTTCATCTGAACAACTCATCTTTTTCGGGAAACTTTATAATACTGGTAAATAATATTGTACGCCACTATTATTAAGTGTGAAACATGACAATTTGTTCTCGTTCCTAATTAGCTGATTTACTGAAATACAAGAGCTGTATAGGTTTTAGAGACTTAAAAATGTAAGTCTATAAAACTAAAGAAGGATGATTAGTTTTGAAACGTTTCAGCTAGATCGATAACGTAATTATTTATTAAAATGAATTGGGACTTAAACTTTAGTAAATTCGATCGGATCATGAGGGATATAATTCATTCTTTAGGGTTTAGAACTAAGGAGCTTATTTTTTAAGTACGGGTTCCCAATAGGAATGAAAATATTAGCTGAAGCTTACCTTTGAAAGTTGTGACAAATAAATCGTTTTATTTATTATTTTAAAACAAAATATACCCGGATTTATTCTGGCCTCTATAATTTTAATCAGACGCACTAATTAACTCATCAAATAACAGATTATATATTAGACTACAGAGATAGAAAAACCTCGTTCACTAAAGACTGAAATCATGTTTCATCAGCTCGTAAGAATGAGTCATTAAGATCTTATAGATGTTAAAATGTCATAACAAAATGTTTTTATACTGTCTTTAACAAAATACTTATTGTCTCAGTGGATAGCAAAAGATAAATTGAGGAGCTTAAAATTGTTTGTAACTCTGTATCTTAACCATTCAGCATAGAATGCAATTTAAATATTTGGCCAACAGCAGTTAGTGTCAAATTCTTAACTTAACTAAAAGTTGAACAGTCTAGTATAACTCGAGCTGTAACAAGGATATATGGTTTGATTTCAAATTGAATATTCAGTGGAGTCAAGACAACAATTTGATATTGTATTAAATGTTGTTTGATATTTAAAAACAAGTAAAAACAATGGAGTCGTAGACCAACTCGATGTACCTTTAATTTCATATGTTTTGTTTAACTTAGATTCATGATAGTAGCTGAGGTAATTTTCCGTTCCTACATATGCCATGCGGAACCAACCGGTTAGATTGGCGGCTATAACATGTACAAACGGCAATCCATTGTATATTCTCAAAATTTTTGGAAAAATCTATAAGTAAAAATAGGAGACGGAATGATTTAAAAACTGAAATCGGGACACACAACATGAAGTAAAAACACCCTTCACTTCTCTTTTCATGTAAAAAGTAAATTATAGCACGTGAACACGTACACTTTCTGTAGGATTTTACAGTGCTATATAAATCTGTCTGAAACAAACAATGAAATAAAACAAAAATGAGTCAAATATACATGCAGTGTAAGCTAAGATCATGTGTTTTATTCACACATAAGCCCTTGAAGTGAAGATAACTTATTTACATTGTTTGGCTTTAAAAAGTCGTTTCTCGTTAAAAAGCTCGTTGTTTCACCTCAGAGATATTCTTTGGTGAGAAGTTGTATACATTAGTGACACAAGTGAAGGAAACAAACAGACATAGTATGGAGTAATTCGAATTATATTGAGACTTTATAATTAGTTAGCTGACTTCTACTTAAATGATACTTAGGATGAGAGGCGGAATCAATCTACCAAACTTCTATTGAATTCTATTTTCATAACCTTGATCCTCTGATTATTTACCATACAGTTTCTCGATTATCCCGACATACATCCCGACATACATTCATCTGCAGAACCTGTATAACAATTTAGTTCATTCCTTTTTATTGGAATACTGGGCAGTTCATAAAGGTTCGAATGTTTTAGGTATATTTTTAATTATTCATCAAAGAGAACTGGAAAAGTGTTTTACGGCTGTGAATAATTTTTATGTAACATCTATTAAAATTATGTAACCATATAGACTGCAGTAAATTTATGCTGATTAACGTCAAAAATATTTTTGACAATGACTTCAACTTAGTTGCCTTTAGTATCATTACTATTATTCATTATTGATTTAGACAACCATAATTTTAGATAATACAAATAAAAGACGGAATTTATCAAAACTGTGATATATTAGTGTAATAAATTTCAAATAATCTGATCACTCATGTTTTGATTAATATTGTTTGCCATACTATTTATTCTTCCTTCTTATCTTCCAATTTGTCTAATTTGACCCTTTAATTTACATATGTAAATGAACAATCAGATTATTAGAAATTTATTGCAATAATATATCAAAGTTCTGATGAACTTTGTCTTTATTGAATTATTTCAGTTTTCATTATAAGGCACAATCTTAGTGTAGTTACAATTTGTCAGAATCCTAGAGGATTGGTTTGCAAGCTAACTTAAATAACGGTGTTCGTTTCAATAAATATCTTAAACAACGGTCCCATTAAGTCACATATTTCGAATAGTATAACACGAAATAATTTTATTCTTTGTTTGAATGACTTACCTTTTTTAGTTTAATTATCATTGGTATTTGTATGACAAGTAGAAGAACCCACAATACATTATTAATTAATTTTAACCAGTTTATATAAGTGATCTGATGAAAATCATGGTTTGTATATGAATTATCAATTGTTATATTTGTCTTATTATGAGATACTGTGCAATTAAAAATAGTACCATAACTATTATTCCTATTAAAAATGTATGAGTTACTTGTAGGAATTGTTGAACTATTAGTTATTATGGGAAGTAGATTTGAGATATTGTTATCTGCAAAAGTAGGGGTCTTTCTTCCTAATAGATATTTTTTCTCATCTACATGGTGATGATCAACATTCTCATTGATAAAATGGTTTGTATTATGTCCTCTTGAATTTGTATGATTTGAAGAGTACCAGATACTTGTGGATAACTTAATTATTCTGTCTCCATAATACATAATGCTTATTAAGCTTCCAACTAAAATGAATCAAATGTAAAGAGAAATATTTGAAAAACACTAGAGAATATTAAAACAAATATGTCATTTGTATAGATTTGCATCAATCGATATCAAAGAAAATACCTTAGAATAATGAATCGATACAAAATTGTCGTTAGAAAATATTCAGCGGATACCCTGATTACACAAGTGCTGTTTGACCTCCTGTGTGGAATTTATCATACTCTAAAGAAAAGTGAGAAGTTCGACGATCCATACGTTTCTAGGTGCACTGTGCTCAAACGCTATTATTTATTCAACTTTCAATATATTCTTGTTCATATCATAATAATAAATGGCGATGAATGTCTCACCATGCGTCATTCAGAGCTGCGAATCCTATCATTTGTGAGTTTTTTATTTAGGTGAAGATTTAAAAACACTTTCGTTAATACAATTTCATACTTTAAAAAGTTATAGCAATTTACTATAAATTCGAGTAACTTACCACAAAAGAATCCTAAAATAATATATTCACATTGTAAAATTATCCTGGAATTAGTATGAACATTTTTCACATTTTTTAAATTTGTAGTTATTCTTTTCTTTTGATTAATGTTACGAAACTGTAACTTAAAGTCTTTTGCATTATCAATGGTCATAAGCTGACAATACTGCACACCGTCAGGTCGAGAAATTAAAATTTGCCTCTTAGGAGATGACAGTTTCTTACTTTGATGTTTGATATCTAGTTGGCTATTGTCATTGTCCACAGTCTCATTTTTTCGCTTACGATAAGTCCTCACATGATTCCGTCTATTAGTGAAAAACTGGTCGGTTACACGACTTCGACGATAAGGAAAGTAATGCGAATGTTGAAGTTTATTATTCACCAAACAACAGTCATAAAAGGGACGGCAAGCGTTGAAATACGTTGTAGCATAGAAGCTCAAAAAATGTAAAAGTTGTCCAGTTAATAAAAAGTTGAGGAAGACCTAAATGGTAGCAAAAATAAACAAACAAAATATATCCTAAAACATTTTACGTTCCCAAAAACGTTGTCAAGTTCCCTTTCTAATGGTGAGGTTTACTAATCTATTCAAAAGTTGATTGATAAAAAGTTAGTAGGTTATTTATCGAGACTATTTATCATCCTTTAAAGAAAAGAGTGACTGAGAATACGACCACCAAGGGCGACATTGAGACCATAAAGTGTAAAATGATAAAGCAACTAAAGACCTTGACTTCTAAGGACTTTTGGAAATATCTAAAACAATAATTCTGAAAATGGAATAGATGTAAGTAAGATGTAAGTAGGACGTACTTGCAAGAGTGGAAGAGTTATGTACCCGATATTTCGTAAAACTGAAATTTTATTACTTTAACTTGCATATATGTTGAACGAGATAGTATTTTCATCTTAATATTTTATAAAATAATATTGTACACAAAGAATAATGTTTTCTGGTCACAAAACACTGACAACAATTTTTTAATTAATATAACTGACGCAACAAAGAAATGCTTTTTGAAAAGCATCACCCGTAAATATAATTTAATTAACTAAGGTAAATTACATTTTATATAGTTGAGATAATGAGTCACTTGAAGCTAGACCATCATGGAAAACCTGGGAGCACTGGCCGGCCGTTTCGCCTTATTGTGTGAATCCTCAGCAGTGCGCACCCACAATCCCGCCTCGCTAGATTCGAACCCAGGACCTACCACAATCGGACGAAACGGCCATCCAATGCTTCCAGGTTTTCCATGATGGTTTAGCTTCAATTGACTCATGATCTCAACTATATAAAATTACTAAAATCTCCACAAAACCCCTTCTAATAAATTACATTTATTTGATTTCTCAGTAAAAAATTAAAACAATAAACCAATAAATCTGAAATATTCATAAAAATCAGTCTATACAAAATAATAATTTTGAATGTAACAAAATAAATCTGTGAACTTTATTGATATACAATTGTTCACTCACTAATCCATGGCAAATTTGAAATTTTGCCAAAATTATCACTAATCCCAATCTTATTTCTATTTTGATTTTATTCTACTTTATTTCATCACAGATGTACGGAATCATTCTCTAGATTGTATAAAACTGTTTTGTTAATTGTTATAAATTGAATAAAAAGAGTATGGTATTGTTAAAATGCTATCTCACGTAGAAACCATAGTTTCATCTAAACATTACATGTCTTTATTTAACACAACCGATCTTTAACAAACTTTGGTGAAATAAATCGTTTGATTTTAAACAGTTAATCTACTGGTTTTCATTCACTGTAGGGAAACGGAAAATCATTTGTAATAGAAGGAACTATTCTTTTTTTCAGAAAATGCATACGATATGAAAGTTATGGAATTAATTGTCCTTCTCGAATAAATATTTAAAGGTGTTTGCAATGAACAAAATTAAATTAATCTGTCGTAATTGTTTCGTAATATGCTTTTGATAACACCAGTTCACAGATTTCACCAACTTTTTGTTTTCTATATACCAACCCTAAGACAATGCAATTTGATTTCCAGTGTAGTAAAAGACTAAAACATCTAAACATATTTTAGAAAATGTTTATGTGGATAGAGTATTAAAATTGCCATTAAATTTACATGGGATTACAAAAACAAATAGTTGTAACAAATATAACTCACTTCTAAAATAATTGATTCTGAATTCTTTCCATTGAATTGTATACATACTAATAGAAACCCCATAGTAGTCAATAAAATCCCGTATATTATTTTTATGATTTTGCTGACAAATTTACTAAGTTATTGCGACAACAAAAATAAATAAATAAATTATCAGTAGTTTGATCACAATGTTTTTTTGAGAATAATATTTTTTATAACATAAAAACCTCTCGTTAATAAGTAGCAAAAAATTAAGCGATAAGTATAAAACTCAACATTGTTTCTAGATAACATGAAATGTTATTTAGAAATGATGAAATTATATCCATGCTGAAGCATATAAAGCAGACGTTTAATAAATGAGACGAAATAAATGGGAATGTTTAACCAGGTAAATCTCTTTGGTGTTTTAGTAAGTAGACCAAATCAATAGACTTGACTGTTCCGAATATAATTATGGCTGAATTTATGATCACGAATTTTGTAAAAACATAGTGCCTCAATGAAGTTTCCTTTGTTTTAACAAAATAAATATTATGGACTAAACAGCTGTTATCTTTACTTATCAGCTATCACAAAAGTGTTTTTTTCTATAACGATAGCAAGGAATGCATTATTGGGTTGAGTTATTAGCTTTCGTTAGGCTGAAGAACAAAGAGCTTTGATTATGAACAAACTGTTCTCCCGATACTAAGACATCATGAGCAATGTAAAGCCACTTAATAATGGGATCAAAATTTTGTTGACGTTCGACCTGTTAAACAAATACTAACATCATGTTTCTTGAAAAAAATTACAATGTTAGGGTTGCTTTATTTGAATCATTTTTAACTTTCTTGTTAATATATATAAATATATATATATATATTTGGCGATTTGGTCTGTGCACGACCGATCCTTACGGAATCCAGCCTGTTGATCTCGAAGTTGGGCATCTACCGAGTCTTTTATCCGGTTGAGCAACACTTAAAAACTTTTCCTGGCACTGACAGTAGTGTGATGCCTCTGTAGTTCTCACATTTGCTCAGATCTCCTTTCTTCGGTATCTTGATGAGGTTTCCTTCTTCCCAGTCCGTTAGCACTTGTTCCTCTTCCCAAATCTTCTTGAAAAGAAGGTGGAGCATATTTGCAGTTACTTCAATGTCCGACTTCAGTGCTTCAGCTGGTATATTGTCAGGTCCTGCCACCTTCCCACTCTTGATTTGTCTGATGGACATCCTGATTTTTTCGGTCGTTAGTGGAGTGCCAGCAATAGGAAGGTCTGTGTGTGCTGCTTCGATATCCTGTGGATTCAATGGAGCTGGTCCGTTCAAGAGTTCTTCAAGGTGTTCTACCCATCTGTTCCTCTGTTCTTGAACCTCAGTGATTGTCTTTCCTTCTTTGTCCTTGACTGGTCTCTCCGGTTTACTATATTTCCCCTGCCAGTTACTTCGTTGTATCATATAGTTTTTTCATATTTCTTTCTCTTGCAGCTTTTTCTGCCGTCGTTGCTAGTTCTCCCATGTATTTCTGCTTGTCGGCTTTAATGTTTTTCTTTGCTTGCTTGTTTGCTTCTGCATACTCTGCTTGTGCCTTGTCTTCCTCTGCTCCTGTTCGACTATTGTTAACTGCTGTCTCCTTGTTCTTCCTTTCTTCAATCTTGTCCAGGGTTCCCATAGAGATCCATTCCTTATGATGATGCTTCTTGCCACCCAGAACCTCCTGACATGCTGAAGTTAGTGCTTCTTTTATCCTTTTCCAGTCGGCCTCCATCGTAGATTCTTGTCCTTTCAGTAGATCATGTAGAGCTTGAAACCTGTTATTGAGAGTTATCTTGGATTGGGTTAGCTTTTTAGTATCTCGAATGATGGTTGTATTGAGCCTTTGTAGTGCTGTTTGTCCAGTTGTCTAGTGTTTCTTCAGCTTCAGTCTCATCTTGGCCACATCTAGGAGGTGATCTGAAGCTATGTCAGCTCCTTTGCCTCCTGATTCTCACGTCTGCATTGACCTTCTGAATTTTTTATTGGTACAAATATGATCTATCTGGTTCTCTGTGGCGTGGTCCGGTGAGATCCACGTCGCTTTGTGTTTGCGTTTGTGTGGGAATATTGTGCCGCCTATAAGGAATTTGTTGAGTGCACATAGGTTTGCAAATCTCTCACCATTTTTCGTTTCTCCCTCCCAGTCCATGTCGTCCCATGATATTTACATACCAGGTATTGTCCATTCCCACCTTGGAATTTAGGTCTCCCATCAGGATAGTGAGATCCTTTCTTCAGCAGTTAGCTGTGATTGGTTGTAGCCTCCCGTAGAACTGATCTTTATCGTCGTCGTTGCTATCATTCGTAAGTGCATAACATTGGATAACATTCATTGCGATCCCCTCCTTCTTTGTTTTGAATGGTGCTTTGATGATCCTGGATCCGTGAGAGCATTTTGTGCTTCTCTGGACAGTATCAGAGCAACTCTCTGAGTGTGTGGTGCATTTTCATCTTCGTGATCGGAGTACAGCGTCATCCATCCCATATCTAGCCTTTGCTGTCCATTGGGTTTCGCTGATTCCAAGTATTGCCAATTTGTATCTCCTCATATCCGTTACTATTTGACTGGTCCTCTCGGTCTTCCACATTGTCTGGACGTTCCATGTACTCATAAAGATTGTGGCTCTGGTTGTTAGAAGGGACATAGGCCTCGTGACTTCGGAAGAGTCTCGGCTTTTATCATGAGGCGTCATAGTTCTTCTGAATGAAAGTCCTTTAATTCACAGGACAGAGTTTACATGTTTTAAATCGTTCATTTCGTTTGGCAGTATTTCGCAACGTTGTTTTCTACGAGATAGTTTTGCTGACCCTATGCCCAACATTCATTTACCCGGGTTTTAATCAGCAGTAACCGTAGAAGAGCTACAAGAGAAGTCCCTATTATAAGGTATGTATTTTATTCATTGATCGGATTTTTACTCATATAATTACATCTATTCGCTTATAATCAGAAGGAAATATTCTTAGATGACCTTCCTCACTTTCTCATTCAAATGGTTAGATAGGATCGATAAACGACTCATGTTCAGTCGACGTGGAAGCCCAATTACATAGCACATTAACGCTTTGTCCAACTTGTGATGTCAATGTATGATGGCTCCACTTTTGTTCAGTTGGTAAAGATTAAAGATTTAAACGCTTGTTAATAAGGTGTTAACCTATCTTTTTGATAATAACAGAAAGTTCCGTTTCAGTTAACTAAGTTTGTTTGCCCAGGTAACTCCACATATGTAACCAAAACGAATGCAAGTTCCTGATGATTTATGAAATGAAATATGACTGTTTAAAAAGCTCAGTTCATATTATTCCTGCATGTGCAATTTTATAAATTAGACTATATTTGTGTGTAAGGCGAAGTATCTACCATTGCAAAAATGCAACAGAAAACATATACTACTATTAAATATTTAAATAGTAAATGTAAATTAGAAAAAGTTATTAGCTTGATACTTTGGTGACTGATTTCTTAAGCTTCAAATTCTTCTTTGACTACTATTGGAAACTTGAAATTGCATGAATAAACCATTTTTTACAATCACAATTTTGTAAAAGAAACAAAACAATGTTTCATGCCATTAAGGACATTCACATACATACAAAATATTAAATAACAGCACAAAGAAAACTGATGTCTTTTGAGAAGTTGAAGAATGATCAACGAATACGGAGCTGTTTGAGATACTGCGACTTTGGGAAATGAGCAACAAAATCTGGGACTGAATTCAAACACCCGATAACCTCATTTATATATAGGATTATTTTATCTGCTTCTTGCTTTCATCTCCAAAATGTTCCTAGTATCCTTAAGCCCGTACACATGTACCTTGGATAAGTGATAATGTATACATTACTTACTTTTCGAGAGTTTACTCATTACAGAATAAAAAGGACCTGACCATCCTGATGCGAGATCTAAATGCTAAAATCGGAGTGGGCAACACAGAATATGAAAATATAATTGGACGACATTGACTAGGAGAGATAAATGAAAATGGTGAGAGATTTGCAAACCTATGTGCACTCAACAAATTCCTTATAGGCGGCACAATATTCCCACACAAACGCAAACACAAAGCGACGTGGATCTCACCGGACCACGCCACAGAGAACCAGATAGATCATATTTGTACCAATAAAAAATTCAGAAGGTCAATGCAGACGTGAGAATCAGGAGGCAAAGGAGCTGACATAGCTTCAGATCACCTCCTAGATGTGGCCAAGATGAGACTGAAGCTGAAGAAACACTAGACAACTGGAGCCCAGTTGTCTCCAATCCCGACATTCCTTAGCTTATATAACAGCCGGTTATGCGGAACTTTGTCGAAAGCTTCGCTGAAATCGATGTAAACTACGTCTATAGGTAACTTTTGGTCCTTAAGAGCGCACCAGCTTTCACGAGCGACTAATAAGTTTGTGAGACAAGAGTAACCTGTTCTAAAACCATGTTGTTTTTCGGAGAGGATCCGGTTTTCATCGAGATACTTTAACAGCTCCTTCCGAATAATCTTTTCTAAGATTTTAACAACCACACTAGTTAGGCTAATTGGTCGGTAATTCTCAGGCTTATGTTTTGTACCTGTTTTGAAGACTGGACTTACTGTGGAGTTCTTCCAGTCTTTTGGTAGACGACCCTGGGTTACGGATAGATCAAAACATACACTTAAAGGGTTCGCAACACAGTTAGCTAATTCCTTTAGTAACCTAGGATGCAGTTCATCGGGTCCAGTGGATTTACCTGTGTCAAGCTTAACTAGCAGACCAAAGACATCGAGTTCTTTAATGGTCACGCTGTCCAGTGCTTGTGTGGGGGGATTTTCATGAACTGGTGAGAAGGGTGTTTCTATGGGT
>NC_031495.1:36109610-36159925 GCF_000237925.1 Schistosoma mansoni
GGAGAAGTTTTCATTAGAGTGTTGCTCAACTGGATGAAAGACGCAGTAGACGCTCAACTTCGAGATCAACAGGCTGGATTCCGTAAGGATCGGTCGTGCACAGACCAGATTGCGACATTACGGGTCATCGTTGAACAATCAATTGAGTGGAAGTGATCACTATACATGAACTTCATTGACTATGAGAAGGCGTTTGACAGTGTGGACAGGAGTACATTATGGAAACTTCTTCGACACTATGGAGTTATTCAGAAGATTGTCAGCATTATCCAGAACTCATACGATGGACTACAGTGCAAAGTCGTGCATGGAGGACAGCTGACAGATGCATGTCCATTAAGGAGCGGAGTCAGAAAAGGCTCTCGTTTTGTATATTAACTGAGCAGTGAGCTATTACTAGACTGTTGGACTTATTTTCGTTCACTACTTAGGTAAATTGGACAATATTTATCTATTTAACAGGTTATTTGAACTACTATTAGTTGTCGCTGTTTACAGAATCATACATCTATGAAATACACTGGTAACAACCATAACGAAAGAAATAAAATAAATGCAACCCAAAGTAGCATGAAAATGTAACAATTATAAGAAGAATCGTTTCTTAAAAGATTATTTCATTTATTACAAGAGATATCACGAAAGTATGGTAGTCTACTTTCTACCATCAATCACTGTATTCTTTTGTGTGTGTTGCCTAAATGACAGAAATAAAAATCAGTCATCAAATTCAATCAACATGGAATTAAATACTCAAACCTTCAAAAAATGTCATTCATTTAATCAATCAATCACTCAACCAAAAAGTCAGTCAGTCAGCTAACCAATTAGTTAACCAATCAGTGATTATTATATTATATCATTTTTGTTAGCTTTCTAAAGATTTGTAAACTGAAAAATAAAACTCAAGATTTATGCTGGACAATTTTTTTGAGAAACTTAAAATAGTGAAATGAGTTTGCATTGTCTGTCTTGATACTCCAAGTTTTGTATTTATTTTATATAATAAATTTTTATTTTTCAGCTTTGGGAATGAACTGAAAATGACCTAAAGCATGTTCAATTTGCAAATGATTGTTCAAATCAAAATCACATCACAAAACAGGTTAACGACTTATCACAATGAAATATTTCGGCAGCTATGATATTGTACATACAAAATGTTGTTGTTGAATGAACATTAAGCAAATATTGTAATCATATAATTTAGTAGGATTAGTTTTCGTGAATTTCTTAACCAAATATTAGAACTGCATTTGTATTTCATAGAATTAAAGAAATCAGAGAAAAAGTAAGCAAATATTACTTTCAAAAAAAACCACCAAAACTATATAAGGCTTCTTATTTGTCTTTCTCATTTATAAATAACTCCTATCAACAAGAAAGTAAATATAAACTCAAATTACTAAAAAAATAAGGATTTGAAAATCGACAAAAAGAGTAGGTTCTTGTAATTATTCAACAGATCGAATTTAACAGTGAAGTAGGTCTTTGCATTCATAGTTCATAATCACGGGTAAATTCCTAATATCCTGTCGAAGATTTTAGATTATTAATCTTTTAGTATTAGAGTTACCTGATATACAGAAATCAAAACGTGGAGTGACTTGTGAACTTTAAACTTATATATCATCTAATATCAAGAAAACATAATAATGTTCAGCAACTTATATAACCAACTCAAATTTTGGAATAAGATTTTTATTTAAAAGGTAAAAAGTCTTGTGAAATTAATTTGATATGATGTCAATCAAAATCCAGTATTTATTCACCAACTTTACATTCAAGTGAAACATAAGTTGCTCCGCTTAATTTACAACAAAATTAAGTGGAATTGGATTTGAAGGGGTTGATAAAGTGAAAACAAGAAAAAAACATTAGTTTCCACATTTTGAATCTTATTCCGGAATATATTGGCCCGAATAACCATTTGAGTAATAACAGACAGTGAATTCAGTAACTTACAGATTAGGACAAGATAACGAGTAATATGACGTCAATGTATATGGTTTTATCGTGAAGCGAATCCGAATAAATAAATAATAATACTAAAAATTAAATAAAAGTCATGCTTGAGTGGAAAAATGTGAAAAAACTATGGATAAAATTCACTGTGTTTTGAACATCTTTCTGTTATTATTGCGTCAAAGGAACCTTCCAACAAGAAGTATCCGAAAGAAAAACTAACTTTTTTTTAGTGTTGATAAACTGTGAGATAATTAATTTTGTCTTCATTTGAGGAAGCTATTGCTTTGGAAGTTTCATTTCAACACGTTCCCACCTAATTAAAGTTTTATTACTATACAAATCCACATATACTTGCCCAAATTTAGCCGTAATCATTAAAGTTTTGGTTTGATTTAATTTTACAGCTTTGATGTAACGAAAACTAGGTGGCCTCCTGAAAATATTCATTTTACTGTCTAAATGTTTTTTCCTATAAAATTTGAATAAATCTTGGCTTGGCCGACAACTCGATCCATAAAATGAGGTATGGATATTTGGTGTTCAGATATACTATGACGCTTGCGCAGTAAATAACATAAAAGATAAAAGGTTTTTTGTTTTTTTACAACAGAACATCTCAATTGGTTTTATTTTTGTTAATCCGATATTGAAATTAAAAAAGGACTGTTAAGAAGTTATATTGATTAATAACTACATTTAAAAGCAACTAACTTATAAAGGTTTGTATTTAATTTTCAAAAAAACTGTACGATATTTAAAAGGATTTAATTTGAAAAAATTCAGACAAAAAACTAGATTCGGATTCGGAAAAACACATCCAAATAGATACTTAACTATTCGATTCTCAAAAATGTTTTCACATTTTTAGTTTTATAAACAGTATATTGACCAAGATGACTGTTATCATAAGCATGCCTACATTCCAATTCTGTTTATCCTTTGGACTTTATGACCAGTGACAAAGCATAAAAGGTAAAAAAAAATTCAAGAAAATGTGTTTTATTTTTATTTATCTACATTTTCCTCTAAGCAAGTAAGGTAAATCTGTTTTTTAAAAGTATTGAAACCACTAAAACTTGAACAGTAATAATAGGTTGTAGGTATCGTCACCAAGTTTTGATTTGATAATTTTGAATAAATTGAGCATTGGGTAGATTGTTATAAATAAATTAGTATATTTGTAATATCTCAATGAGCAGAAAAATTAGATTTTCTGACGTTTCGTGACTCAGTGTAAGCCACTTCTTTCAGAGAATAATTGGGTTATTTATCCTCTGAAGGAGTTGGGCTTCCCCCGGCGGGCTAGTACGAAACAACAGAAAATCTGATTTTTCTACTCATTGGAATATTACAAATATATTAATTTATTTGTAGTAATAATAAGGTTTTGGACTAGCAAACAGTATTAGCTCCTCAAGGGAATTTTAATATGACAAAAAGTATAGTTTCGCTCCGTCTTCACTAAAAATGTAGTTACAAATGTTTGAATCATTTTTATCACTGAGGTCAAAGGATGTTTTTTAATGTTTATTAATTACTAGTTATTATAAATCCACTATTTTTTTAAACACTGAATTATTATACATGTTATCAGAAGGGGTTTTGTGGAGATTTAGTATTTATCATAGTTGAAAGCGTGAGTCAATTATACATGTGCTGACAGATCAAAATGGCGATGTTCCGGCGATGAGTTTCAAAGTACTATTTAATAATTTCTAAAAATGTTTATAATGCCGTAATAAATATCTCTTTAAATGAGTTCTGACAAAGTAAATACTAATTACAAGCCGCTTAAATCTTAGTTCTTGACATTATTAATGTATATCTATGTCAAGTGAAGGTGTATAAATTAAAAGTATTTATTTTTACTGTTCCTCAAAGGCGATCTAAATAAACCACGTCCACATATGACAGATGGTTGATTGTTTGTGAATGAGTAGAACGTTTGCAATTAATAGAATTATCGGAATAATGTCTGATTTGTCTAAATTGAGTGTCGATAACGCAAATGTTAAATGTCTAATTTAGTATTTATTATCCTTGTTTTGTTTGTGAACATATATATATGTCGAGATAGAAAAGGAAGTTGGTTTATAAACAACACTCAAGTGGTTCGATTAGCCCTGAATAACTCGTGCCTTGTTTCCAGTGCATAACAGCGTATCCACCCTAAATATCAATGTATCAGCTTTGAGATTTATAATGCCTTAAAAATAATCACTAAGACTTACAGGTAATGAAGAACCAGAATGTAATTTTAAGTGTCAAACTTACAAAATCCAATCAAAATAATTGTAATATCATTAAAATTATCGTTGTCTTTCCTCTGTTTGACATACAACTGGTTAATGCATAATCTCTCAAACTAATGACAGAAAACATGAAGTATACAAATTTAAGTTTCATAGAAACAACGAACGTATTTCAGGTAGAGATGGATATGAAACTTGATTTACTCAGGGAAATGCATACTATCAGCTAGCGGACGATAATAGAAATAAGTGATAATCATAACAGTGAGACATTTGATTGTGATCAAAAGAAACTAACGTATTCTCTTTGTAGGTTTACTGAAAGTATATCGTCTTCATCACTTCGATTAAATAATGCCATCTCATGAAAATTTGACATACTTCTCAGAGCTAATATGTTTACTAGTTCGTTCTTGGCAATCACTTTCACCTTTGTTTCCGACTCCTTCGTCTGAATTAATCATATCTACTCTCTTGCTTTTACTTATTTCTTTCAGCGATAGAAGAGAATCGAATAATAATTAGATGTGAGGTATTATTTCCCAATATAGCATAATTAATCAATAAATGTCATAAAGTGATGTTGAACAATTACTGATAACAGTCCAAAAAGTATATATATATATATATATATATTATAACGAGCACTGTTTTTCTGTGTAACACTGGTTCAGTGTACAGTTAAACTTATCCATACATAAACAAAATAACTACTGAAAATTATAAATCAGCTTTAGAATTTTATGCAGTTCATCCTGTATAAATTATGAGTTAAATACTAAACTATTATCAGGTTATAAATTATCATCGTCTCACTGTAGAAATATTCAGATTTCTTGATTTCAGGGTAATATTTTCTTTTTATTTACTTCCTACATCATAACAAATAAGTATTACTCTAATTATTATAAAATTATCTAGTTTATGCAAAGCTATAAATACACATTACATATACCGCCTTATAAAAGGAATATTAAGCAGCAAAATACGGTAAAATAGAAAGGAATTCAAGCGCTTATTAATAGTATAAGTAGATTACATCTTATCAGTGTAGTTTGTTTATGCAGGCGTTTGTTCGTAGTATAGAATTTAGACGATGATTTTTGGGCTGTATGTTTTACGACACTTAGTGATAATATACGATATAATTTCGTCCCTCATAAATATCTTTCCTTTCTACACGCGGAGGGACACCTATCACTTAATATGAAGAGTGAATGATCTAAATACACTACCAAATGAATTGTATACTAACTTGCCATTTTACGGTACATTTTCAAACGTCACGATCACATAAAATACATTGATAGCAAACTAGTAGTTTTATTACTCCCGTTTTTACTTTACACTTTTTAGGTAATAAAACCCAGATAAGTCCACAAACTAATCAGAACTGTTTTCATGAAACTTTACATATTTGTATTTTACTGGTAGGTTATATAAGAAAACTCTGAATCCTATCTTCTGTGATTTTCTACAAAAATACACTGTTAGTGATGATACGGGCAAATGATAGAAAATAAAACTTATTTTTCAAATACACCATCACAACAATACAAAAGATCAAACTACCCTTACTCATTGTACAGGTGAACTTACTGCATATAGCAGATTAGAGTTTTGTCTTTGAATTTATGGTATTAAACTGCAAACTATCCTAATGCCGACTGTTTAAGGTCATGTCACAGAACTAGATTGGTCAACAACTAATATGGGTCAATTTATGTTTAATATTCTACTTTCTCTAACACCGATACGAACTTGGAGCAGAATCGTTTGGTTGACTGAAGTTACTTAATAATCACATTTGTTACGCTTAATCACTATGTATTAGTCAATTTCATGTTTATGCAATCCTTACAGTAGACCGAAGCTTTGAATTGATGATTACAGTGCAATTTGACCAGCTAAATTCGATTAGTATTATGATCTGATGGCTTGATTTTAACACAATTATTTACAGTGAAGCAACAATGTGAATAGTATCGATCAAAGTTTTATAGCTCACAAATTAAAATCTTAGTGACAAAAAAACCTAAAATGAAGCCTCTTGTTGATACAATTAATAATGGTCATGAAAAATATTATCATCAAAATAAATATGTGTTTCCTTTAGTTGTAGCGCATTTTTGTCAGAATGAAAGGTCCATTTTTCCATGCAAATCAGAGTGCTCTAAGATTATAATAAAAAATCTCTTGTAATAATCCATTGCATATGTGATCTAACCAGTCATTGTCTAGTAGTCATCTTTATTTGAATGAATAAGATAAGGTTCGCCAATCGTGTTCTTTTATTTGTTGTATACAATTTGTTTTTTACAAAAATTTATCATATGTGATTTAATGCCATTTACTTCTATAAAGTGGCATATTGTTCTTAGACATAACCTATGGAATTTTTTCTTCAGTTTTCTGGTACACTGACTAGTTTTTTAAAAAGCACAAACAACTTAAAACTAATGCTTTGCCAAATTTCAAAATAAGTTATGAAGTCTGAAAAATGAAGTAAGTATAAAAGCATTAAAATAATCAGCGGATGACAGAGAAAGGCATAGATAGAATCCCTTGATTAGGTTTGATATACGACAAGTAACACTAAACCATGGACATAAATTGAGTACTCTCTCTAACATTTAGTGGCAAGCAATATCTTTGGAACTCCGTTTCTTTATAACAGTCATATATCATTTTGTTATAACTCTGTTGTTAGCCAATAAGTTTGAAATTAGGCGTAATTAGTACAAGAACGCTACTCAGCTTGTAAAATTAATCTTTAACTTCAACTAAGGCTTTTTAAGTATAATGGTCACTTGGTAATTTATAAAAAATGTTTTACTAACAGATTTTAGAGTTCATACGATACAAGGTCTAAAATGATGCATTATAAATGGTTTTAAGCTTGTAAGTAATTTCACATATGAACAAACCATAAATCAATAAATCTTAGACCTGGAAGCGCTGAATGACCGTTTCGTTCTACTATAGGACTGCTCATAAAAGCACATTCAGAATCCCGAGCGCGAGAATCAAAGAGACTAAATGGATAACACAATGGTGTTTGAAGCAGACGGTACTGGGTTCGAATCCTGTTGTGAACATCAACTCTAGGATGCACGTAAATTAAGCTGACGGGCCCCGAATAGGGCGAAACCCGCGTCTTGGATTCTGCTGCTAGCCACTATTCATCTTTGCTTATAGTGTTTGTAAATCAAAGCAACACCGAGGCAATACTCACAGTATGCACATATGCCAATAAAAGACTGACCAACCGCAAACCTAAACATCAATGAGAAAATTTAAGCAAACAATATGAAATGAATTTAGCTGTTAAACATGTTTATCGCAGTTTAGTTAACTCAAAATCACACCGATTTCTATAAATTTGAGTGAAATTATTTTATTAAGTCATTTTATAGCCTGATGAAATTACCATACATTTTTGTAATGAAGCTATCACACAACTACACTACCTAATGAACACTTAAAAATTAATTGTATTCGAATGATTGAAAACGATTAAACAACAGGAATTAATTAGACGTCCCGAAAATGACTGAGTTATTCAGATCCACTAAGTGGACCAAATGTTTGACATTTCCGATACTACGATCTAATGTTTATTCGTTTTGGTTAATGAATAGCTTTTTATTTCCTTTTTTAAAGAAACTGTTTGTGTAAACGTGATACTTTTTGTTTTGGTTACTTTTAGTTTACAATGATACTCTGAGTCACATTTTTGGTACTTCTAAATTATCGGCTATTCTGTAACGATTAATCTGAAAAAATATTTTTCTACTTTTTTTCACTCATTTTACTGCTGTACGTTTCATTCTAAGTTTGGAATAATACACATTACATGTAAACATCTGCTCTTTTGTTAAGTGGATGTTATCTATCTTATCTAGTACTACTAGCTAAGAGTTTAAAGATGCATTCATTTATAATGCATTTTCTCAAATACATGTCACACTTAAGTTAAAATCAATGAATTTGCGGTTTTCGACAAAACACTGTTAACTTGTTTTCGGGTGTAAACTACCTTGGTTAAGCTTAATACATACAATCATAAAAGTATTATGAACAATACGTTAAAGGTTTTTCAAAGCTTTTGCTACTCCAATAGCGTTTGAAACTTCCTAAGGGAAGAAATTCATTATATTTTAAACTCACTACTCTTTATTCTCATAATTACTTTGTTTAACACCTCTTGACAACAAAAAAACATAATGCAAACTAATCAGCTTTTCAACTCTTGACGTGCTTATCCGTCACGATCAAAAGGCAGTTAATTACAAGGTTAAGAAAAATTACTGAAGAATAGTATGGGTTGTTAAATCGTGAATGGGAAAGTGAGTATCGTTTCACAAAGATCACAATGCAAATAGATCACCCACAGTTTTAATTTTCATTTATCGAATTGCTTGTTTGTTTATCAAATATTATCATTACTCTCAACGAATACCCTGATCGTCTTTGTGGTCTTACCATCTAATAAAATAGTTCTCAAACGATCGATTCAGAAAGTGCCTGTTTAAGACATAACATTAGGCTGTTTCCAATAAACTACAAATGTTTATAATCACTTTGAAAATGAATGTGAAATCAAATTAAAAACAGTACTTTTCTCCAAGAAATTCTTTTTAATAGCAATAAACTACGTGATTTAGAGTTCAGTGTAAATACCTCAACCAGTAAGCGTTTTGTGGGTTCAAGTGAAGCTTTATTGTATCTGTTTTAATACCATTTGTTACCCTGTTTTCATAAGATGCTTCGAGGAACCATTAGCTTCATCTCAAACAAGTTATACCTTATACATGGACACTTTTCTGGTATCAAATCAAAAACGGTGTAAGATTTTCTATTGAATATCTTAGATGACCAAGCATTTGATATGTAAAGACATTACAATATAAATCAAAATTTTTAAATTCGTATTTAAAACCGGTAAATGTAGTATATCTAAGAAACAGCAAAATTAATTGCTTCTCACGAATATTAGAAAATTTGTCTTGTCTTTAGACTTGATATATAAAATTTTTTAATTGATAGTCTTTATAGGTGGGATATTACCAAAATATACTGGAATAAGCTTACTTGCGTTGAGACTGATAAGATACACTATCATTGTCACTTGTCAAATCCTTTTTATTATGATATTTATTTTTACTGACCAAACGAGGAATAGCAACGGTAGAGTATTTCTTTTGAGTTTTTCCTCGATGGACTTCATCTTGTTGATCACCTGCACTATCATCATAATCAGATGAGTCATCTTTAAATAATCTGTTCATTCTAATAGTGAACAATTCATTTTTTAATGAATTGGTTGTTGACGAAGATGACGATGATGTCGGTGATGAGGGTAAAGTTGCGGATGGTGAAGATGTTAGTGATGATGGCGACGTTGACAAGGAGGATGATGATGTAACTTCACTGTTTTTATTCAAATGATTTTCATACTTCTGCCACATTTTATGGATATTTTTATCATAACATAATTTAATTCTGTTGTGATTAGTAGAAATGCTCGGTATGTATACATTCTTGCCAATGTTATCTTTGGTTGAGAATAAATGTTGATTAAGTGTTGCGTAAGAATCAATTTTATATTTTGATTGGTTATTATCATCATTTTTAAGGATATAGCACGAAGAGTTTTTTTGAACAGTTTGTGAAGAAGCATCGATTTTATGTTGTTTTTGTTGTTGCCGATTATAATCAATAATGTTATCTAATGGATATTGTGGAGTTGAAACAACTATGCCAGGCTCTGAAAGACTATAAGTATCTGGACTTGTATTACTAATACCTGCAAGGAAAGAAGGCAAAACAGTTCATTTTTATTTCGCCTTCAATCATCAATAGATAAGTACCATTATAATATAACGGAAATGATATGCGAATAGTAGGAGTTTAGTCTTTTTAATAATTATTTGTAATCAATAAGTTCTAACAAGTCCACCTATGTTATATTTGCGAATCAAATTTATCCGTATTGGAGAATTGCAATATAGTCTGTATATTGTAGCCTGTACTAACTGTGCAATAGTTGATAACTTGAGTACAAATCCCGAATATAGGAAACGTTTTATGATTTCTAGTATCAGTAACATATAACTGTCGTCATTATGATCACTGTCAGTACACAGTGTACTTTGCTACACGTATTTTAATCAACATTTCATGCTACCCTGAAAGTAGCAATGTAACCTTTTGACTCTCATGAAATAAACAATATTGAAATTTTGAATGATCTGTAACTTCATTGAATATAACTATTTCACTCATTTCTTCTCTACCTTTCTGAATCCACATGGGTATTATAAGGTAGTAGAGTAACTTACAAAGTATTAAAAGTGATAATGATCACCTTGAAAACTCTCGCTAGATAATTTCTAAACTTTTCCTAGAGTTACATTTTCAAGGATAGTACTTCTATATTCATCAATAATAGAATAGTCTCTTTTTATTGGATATTATTAATTTCTTGAAAAACTAAGTTATTTTGACGTATTTAAACTATATTCTAACAAAGAAAAATTTGCGTGTTTGTACCACTGCGACAGTCTGATTCCAAGTATCCAATTCCGAAAGTCATTTACTATAAAATATTTCCTTAGATTCCAGATTTAGTGTTTTATTTATTATTAAGCTGATCAAAGTAAACATTACTGTTGGTGAAAAAACCATACAACATCATCGGTAATTAAATTTGTGTGACAGATAAACTTCACAATTGCAGGGTTATGTTTTAAAACACATGGGTACCAATGTATAAAATTTTAAATATCATACAGTTAAAAACATCAGTGTTACTAAAAAAACCGTAAAAGAAATCATAAGGAAAGCATAGGTAATCAAAGTATATATATATCGACTTTTTTGAAATACGAACAAATTCCAACCTAATCACTTGGCGTTTAGACACTTATAAGATTCGAAAAACCTTAAAAGGCTTTGAGAAACAATCACTTACCATGTTATTCTGCATAACTGCGTCTGTTAATCTACTGAGGTATTACGTCATAGCTGTCATACACGCTCATAATTATACATTTATGTCTCAGTCGCATTCACTGTTATAACTACGAATCATAGTTGTGGTGATTTTCACACTAAACTTAAGAGTCATTCACACTGTAACCATAAAAATAACAACCAAGAAAATTACTTTTCAATAAATTGCACAATCCGAAATCCACTTGTCTTTAATGGCATCATTTAAAGACATTTAGTCGAAAATACATGAAACCAGCACATTTATTCACCGGAAAAATATATTGAGTTCTAACCAAACTTGTATTATATTTAATGATGGTAGCAAGTAATATGTAAATCCAGTTATATTCAAAGTGTAAATAAGTTTTAAAAAGGAAATATAAATATTCTATCCTATGCATTCAGGATTCATAGATTAGTTAACGAATTTCGGTTTACTCATAACTGGCCAGATGTTATCAAGAAAAATATTTTCTTAATGTAATTTCAAATTATGCTCTCATTTCTAGATAATTGCTTTTTAAACTGAAATAGAGAGAACGTTTTAATGGCTAATTATTTTGTATCAATTTTAATGGACGCTTTTTAATTGTTAAAATTATATCAGAAAGAATCGGTAAACAGTTTTTTCTTGCAACTATTCATCATCTGACAACAAGATTTTACTATAGAAAAGACCTCTTTGCTCTAATTAACTAATAGGAAAACAAACAATCACTTTTTAATATTATTTTAATTATTCGACTCTCAGTGGTACAACTACTCGATTTTCACTTAAAAATTATATTTGGTCGGGGATAGGCATCTACTAGAGTGTTCAGCCTTCTTTTTAATACTGAACAAGGATAATAAAATAAATTGCAAGTGTTACAGATGAATAATAAATAATAAAACGGTCAGTAAGTGAAATAAATTATTGCGCATTGATTTGGGTTAGAATGACCGATTCTGAGTCAAATTATTTTAGATTTCTGATCATTGATGTTCTGTAAACATATATGAATGTATACCTAAAACTCGCTGATGCTATAAGCCTTTCCTGGTGACATTTATTAACAACCGCAAAATTCATTCAACAAAAAGGAACAACTGATTTTATTTCATAGAATGTGAACGTAATATTAATCATATAACCTTTTTACTTAAAGGAAAATATCGAATTCAAATAAAATATTGTACTACATTTCATATAATTTGACTTCATGTAAGAGAATTTCAGCGCATTTGTTCGCATCTTTGACCCGAAAACTTTTTTGAATCCATGTACTTTCGATGTACAAGTAACGGCATCCATCACTAAGTTTTCCTTTGAAAAACACTACCACTGCCAAGAAGATAGGTTATAATAATATATAATTATGTACTGACCCAAACGACCCATGGTAGATATGGATTGATTATAGTTTCCGTTGTTACTTATCTCCACCGCTTAATTTACTTTCATATATATAAATTTAGGTCGGTTTACTGTATAAAATTTGAGCCGTTTGTATTTGAGTAGCGGATCTAATGTGCAGAAGGATTTACTAGATTACTCCCATACCAGACGGTATATTCCATTAGTTTGTGTGGCTTACAGATAACTGCTATGTTAAGACCTAGTTTTTGCTTCATTGTTAATTAATTACTCTTAAAGTTCGAATGTTTAACAAAATTGGAAACTTATCTAACCTATACTATGCAAACGTTCAACAATCCTTTAAAATATAAGTTTGTGGATAATTTTAAATGAGCAGAATCACTATAATTTTGATAGAGATCATGAACCGACTGATATTAGACCAACAGTGAAAACCTGGAAGCACTGGACGGATGTTTCGTCCTATTGTGGGACTCCTCAGCAGTGCACATCCAAGATCCCGCGAGAGGAACGAAACGACCGTCCACTGCTTCCAGGTTTTCACCGGTGGTCTGATATCAATCGGTTCATGATCTCAATCAAAATCATAATAATTTCCACAAATTCATACTGAGAATCACTATAGTTATGCTAACTTTTCGAATTATCATTCGTGAATGTAATTAATTAACTCGCTTGAATGAAATTGGTATTTTAGAAATAATAGTTAAGTCCACATATTAATATTATTCAATGAAGTATATCTGATTGATAAACTTTAACTATCTTGACCAGAACTGTCCATTTACAAACAAGACAATTAAAATCTCTATATCATTAGAAGCGTCATTACAGATCCATACAACACTAGTTCTGATTTTAACACTAATAAGTCAAACTACACCTAACAAACTGTTTTTAAATAAATGTCATCGTTTTGAAGGAAATTTTTACCACCTTGAGGTTATATTGACGGCAAAAGTGTTTCAATAATGTTATAATTACAAGTGCATTTATACTGTCGACAGAAAATTTTGTCAAGTCGAATCTAATGTGAAACTTTATAAAGTTAACCTTATCTAAATTCCGTTTAGACTGTAATTTGATGTAGGGGTGAAAATTAGCCATACAATACCTTTATTACATGATATTGAACCTGTGTACCTTCTTTTAACTTCGTATGAACTTTAGGAGATAAATCAATATATCAAACAAAAATGGTAATCGTTTTTAGTTATCTATTTGTACACAATTTAAATGTAATCTGATAATAAAATATGTACCAGATAGAAGGAAAATATAGGTGTGATAAATTCATGCTTTGTTTGCTTATCCTAAATAAACATCATTGATTAGAAATATAATTCGACTGAGTTAGAGACTAATCTGATTCTAATACTCATGTCTTTTTCATTTTTAAGTGTTCTGTTCATGATATTCCACAGTTTAATGTGTCTTCCAAAAATAATATATAATGCAGTAACAATATAACTGCATTTCAGAAGTAAATGATTTACACTGATCTTTAGACAACATTATATCGAAGTCGTGTATATTTATTTAAGTATACACTTTCACTGTTTACAGAGCAAAATTATTTAGTGACTAACATTCATATGACTTCGGTAAAAAGATTAGTCTCCTAATTGGTCGTTTGGCAATGTTATCTTAGCTACGAAAACAATATCTGCTTTTTACATGTATTGGCAATTTACATTTTTATCTGTCCTCCTTAACTAACAGGTGAATAAACAGTTATTTTTCAAATAAACGATAAAATTGATGTGGCACGTAGATATAGTTTGTTTATAAAACTGAGATTAGATTTTCAGACTATATTTATTTAGCATACAACAGACATTCTTATTCAAAGAACACCCCATTTTGCTTTTATGTTATACACTTGAATAATGATCGTTCTGTTATTAATGTCACAGTCGTGAAATTTACTTTTTTGATCAGCTGTTAGCTGAAAATTTCTAACTTAAGAATCAAATGCATAAAGTGTGGGTCAACCTTGAGGATGATTATTTCTTATTCACCCAAAGCTATAGAATTATTCACAACCTTTGACTTAATAACTTCAATTTAATTTAATTGTCATGCAAAGGTCATTGGATGCGGCTTTGAGCAGAACATTTCACATCAGTAAAAGCTTCAGATATTACAGGAACTGGCTTTAAAGTTGGAATCTATAAGTTAAAATTTCGTGTATTAACCACAAAGCTACCGCTACTTACTACGTAGTTAACCCATAAAGTGTTCTTCATTTGCTATACTTTGATTTAAAATTCGTAAATTCCTAATATTTTTTGATTTATTTCATAAAATCTCGGACATGAAGCAAAACTGAACCAGTAATTGTGATCAAGGTACCATAAACATCATGGGAACAGTTAATAGAAAGGCTAGTAACTGGATAGTAAAATTCCCTCAAATACTTGATGTCAACATTTTTCAGGTCGTTTTTAAAGTGTTTATATACAAGAAATTCATTTACTTTTTAGGAAATAAATAAAATGACACAAACGTCAAAATAAAAGGAATCGAATCTTGGACAAAATCATGCATCGAAAATAACATAAGAATTGAATGTAGTAGTTAATTTACATTACATATTCAATATCACAGAACACAAAATATCACGATTTGCTTGTTATCCCCATCAAATTATTTAGTCAAATTAAATAGGCGAAAAGCTAGTCAGAAATAAATCACTTCGTTATCAGTTTTCGTTCGCCTTTTATTATTTTATTATGTCGTTACTCGACCAATATAGAAAGTTGACAAAGTCAGACAAAAGTTTCACTATAATAATCTTGAATGCTAATGCAAATATGGTAATGTATTGTAGCTCCCAGTTAAGATATGATTTGGAAAATGGGTTTTAATCATAAAATTCTTGGAACTTGGATATATCATGAAATAGAGACATTTTGATTGTTTGTACAGTCATTTCTCTTCCAACATTATAAAAGT
Source organism: Schistosoma mansoni (assembly GCF_000237925.1). Taxonomy (NCBI): domain Eukaryota; kingdom Metazoa; phylum Platyhelminthes; class Trematoda; order Strigeidida; family Schistosomatidae; genus Schistosoma; species Schistosoma mansoni. The sequence goes on from NC_031495.1 coordinate 36,125,148, forward strand.
ACGAATTCTAATTTTCAGTCCTTTAATAATTAGAATTTTTGTCTTGGGCGGAACTCTTTACATATACAGCTTACAGATTCTGTGTGCAAAGCAGCACAACCCCGAAAAGATATTTTTTAATAAATAAGTTGTTAGGTCAAAAACTTACGATTACATGAGCAAAATAAACTTTACATAGATATTTATTGGTATTGTTTTCCACTTAAAGAAAACTGCATGTCGAGCATTCTCAGAGAACTATGCAACAAAAGTTAAACTGAGAAATAAACTATATTTAACTAGATTGAGACAAACATCTTAATTTAAATAAACTATTCCTCCATACCACTTTCATGTTTAGGGGTGTAGTCCATACTGAAACAATTTTGATCTAAATAGTCAGTTACAGTATCAAGAAACATCGATGAACGTTTAATGTGACTTATTCATACTTTATCACTGTGTATAAAGTAAAACCTGAAAGAAGTAAGTGATATTTGAATTATTTATCTCCGTTTAAGTAGTTTAAAACTACCAATGTTTTGAAAAATGTATAATTTGTAGACTATTATACTGATTTAGCAAGAGCAGCATATTTACAACTGGAGAAGATCTGGAACTCAAAACAATTGTCAACCAACACCAAGACCAGAATTTTCAATACAAATGCGAAAACAGTTTTACTGTATGGGGTGGAGATGTGGAGAACTACGAAAGCTATCATCCAGAAGATACAGGTGTTTATTAACAGTTTTCTGAGCACCATACTTCGGATCCGTTGGCCAGACACTATTAACAACAACCTACTGTGGGAGAGAACAAAACGGATTCCATCCAGTGGTGGAAGAAATCAGGAAGAAGCGCTGGAAGTGGATAGAACACACTTTAAGGAAATCACTCAACTGCGTCACAAGACAAGCCCTCACATGGAATCCTGAGAGCCAAAGAAGAAGAGGAAGACCAAAGAACACATTACATCGAGAAATGGAGACCGACATGAGAAGAATGAACAAAAGTTGGATAGAACTAGAAAGGGAGACCCAGGACAGAGTGGACTGGAGAATCCTGGTCGGTGGCGTAAGTATATAATTATACTGATTTAAAAGAATCAACTAAAATATTTTTTGAATTAATTTAATAATCTTTCTACTAAGCGAACTCTCAAAAATATTTAACTTATTTTAGTCTTATTATTTTTCGTATCAGATATTTGTACGTCTTACAAAATCGTATCTAAAACTTAGTAGAATCACAGAGATAGATAAAAAGATGTGTTAACTTTAATCAGTTTCAATGTTATTCATCATATTCATTTCTAATTTGAATGAACTGCATACACCGATACAGAAAGTTTCACCCATAAAAACTTGACTTTTTAAAGTCTTCTAGAAGGATCTGTATATTTTGAATTGTTAAATCGACTAAGTTCTTAAAAAAGCAATCATCATGAAATAAAGAGAATTGAGCTAAATGTTATTACTATAAAGATAACCAAAACAAGATGATAAACGGAACTATGTATATCATTATTTGACTTAAAATCTATTGTATTCCATATTAAATAATAAATCTTTTGTTATAAACAACTATATTTCCAAATAACTCTATCATATTGTTCAGTCTAAATGAACAGATGGATAACTCGAATAAAAAAATATACTCAAAAATATAAAAAAATAATGATAATAAGACATAAATTGTTCATCTTATTTTCGAGCGAAAAAAAATAGATCGTAGAAAAAATAAACTTTATAAATAATATAAATAGAAAATTGCTATATCTGTCATAACATACAAGTGTATATCTACAATAATACTGATAAATATACAAGAGAAGCATTCATTTTCTGTATCTGTCTGTTTTGTTCATTCTATTTATTTATCTATCAATCAAATGTGTATATGTCATAATGCTCAGCAATATAAATAGTTTTGTTATCGACTCAAGTTAAGATGAAAAAAAGAGGGAAATAAAGAATAGTAGTAGAAGTTGGTTATGAACAAAATTACTTGACGTAAAAACAAATTTTGTTTGTTACGATAACATTATCAGTAAATTATTTGTACATTATATTCAAATGAGTGAATCCTTATCAGGTATGTGTGCGTTGTATCTAGATTCATAAAATAAAGAATAATATTAACACTATCATCATATCTAATTGCACTATATATCACTAGTCAATAGAGTATTGTGCACTATTACTGGATGTACTTCAAATACCAGCCTATAAGCTTGTTAGTTTATTACTGTTGATTCAGTTAGAACAAATATTGCGTACACAGAACCTTTTTATGGGTTCAAATACAGTCCATTTAGACGAAAAGTAGATAGAATGACTGAAAGAATACAAGTTTCATCCAGAAAGTTGGCTCAAATTTTAACGCAAAAACAAGAAGCTTCATCAAAGATTAATTAATTCCATGGAACTCAATATGTAAACATGAAAGACAGTAATTTTAACCAAGCATATATCTACTATCTAAATGAAAATGATTTACTCGTGGATTTTTTCGATCGCTCAAACGAACAGAGATATTAGAACTGGACTCAGTCAATTTGTTTCAATTGTTTTCTCATTCATTTTCTTTTATCCAAATCTAAAGTTTTACTTGTTTATGGGATTTTGCATTTTCTCATAATCTGTTCACTAATTTTTATTTCATCTTTGGAAATAATAAACATAACTTCTACTAACAATAGATCATAACTCAATATTGATATAACCATATTTCTTTTCATAATTATATGTAAACATGTCCATGTTACAAATACATCTTTTCACAGATTCTACTCTAAATAATTAGTTACCTGAAACAAACTAAAATCTGTCACAGTCTAATTATTAATTTATTTTTTGTTGAAGTAGATCACTAAGAAACAATAAGAGAACAATGATAAGAAATAGGATCACAAAGCGAGATTATTAATAATCGGATTTTATTCTTTTCATTAGATACAACAAAGTTAACACTAATTACATTTTAGCACCATAATTTTCAGCAATAAAGATAACCCTATTAAAAAGGTTACAGCATGAAGATCAAAAATATTATTACCAGTACAATGCTTTGATTTTACTATTTCTAAGTAAAGATATCTTAACTAACTATAAATATATATATATACGGTAATCGATCAATTTGTTTCACAGTTTATTTATTTGGAAATTAAAATATTGAGTATTGTTATGTATAAACCATTATAATACTAAATTTTTCACAGCTAACAATCCATAAACGGAAACATGCAAAAACCAAACAACCGTATACCAAAAGCAATATAATACCCTTATAGAGGAAAAGTTATTAAATGAACGATAAAACTAGTAGAACAACCAGATGATAACGAAACATTTTATATGCCCTAATAATCCATTTGAGTTTTAGTTTCTAATTTGACGTTTTAAAATAACTCTTAAAGAAAAAAGCTGGGGGTGTGTTTGTTATAAATAGAAAATTCTAAATTATTATTGACATTTATTCAAGTGTAAGTTCATCCATCTTTGCCTATTTCTAAGTAAAAAAATAAGCAAATCAGTAGAAGTAATACCATTTTACTTGGGGGGAAGAACGAAAGCAAATTACACGGTTAAAATAAAATCTTATTCGCCTTCGAAGTTGGGATTTTTAATTTCTATTTCCTTGCATCATTTTTATGTAACTGTTTTTATTCTTGATTTAGACAAGAGTAACGAAAATACTATTTATATTGCTCTATTTTTAAATAAGGAAAACTCAATATCATCATGATATAATAGTACAACTTCGAATACTGAACACCTATTTTTGACTTTATTCATTGTTTTATGATCTTTTGATTTCTGTGTGACCTTAAATAACATAGATTAGTTCATGATTTCAATGAGTTCCAACGATCTTCACTATCCTTTGCTTACAATAATTATATACTCACTAGTGACTAGCTTCGAAGGGAAATTTTCGCGATTCTATTGAGAAGCCGTGACGAATGGAGCTAAATAATGTCAGCTGTGAAGCACTTACCAGCCGAATACAGCGGAAGGTGGTCGTGTAATGTCGTGGGTTGTTTAGAGTTAAACATTAACCCCGTTGGATCCCGGTTCAGTAGTCTAAATGTTAAGCTTTCGCACGCGAGACTGACGATTCTGGGTTCCATTCCCGTGTCTAGGGTTGTGGAGTTCAATAACCTTCACAACTCTATACTTACATATATTAGTTTGAACAAAATTCTTGTTTCAAATCATCAAAGACTATTAATATTAAGGTGATAGTCTGAAAAACGGATTTTTTTTAGTGAGATAGAGATGGTATATGCCATTTCCACACTATAGCTTATCTGAGAACATCAAATATTGGGATTAGATTGTAACTTTTAAGTCACTGGTTGTAAATTTAACAATACTATCAATAAACGGTTGATAAACAAACTTATGAGCGTCATAACTGAAAGATAACGGTTATATATATATATATATATATATATATATATATATTTCGCTTTTACTCATTACAAAATAAAAAAAGCTTAATTCACTGTGCACTTATTAGACGTGCAAGTTGTCTCCGTAATCATTTTGCATAAATGATAAGTAATTATGAAAGACTCCTCCACAGATGTCATTTGGATTCCATTCAGTATTTCAGAATATTCTCCAGATTGAGTTTGGTGATAAACATATTATATGATTGGAAAATAAACATAAACGAGGCACTGATAGAAAATTTATCACAATATTCAAATCTTAAACTCAAGAAGCAATAAAACGATATCAGTAAACCATGATCTGTTTTTCTCTACATACGGAATAACTATCTTTGACTGCTCCTCAGGGTTCAGTTAATTTATTTTCTAACAATGGGTTGCTTGGAGACTATAGGATACTTTTTAGTTCGGGAATAATTTTTCACTAATATTCGTTTTAGTATCTTGATTTAAGTTGAAGCATAATATGGTCAACAAAGGATAGGATGACTATTAAAACATTAATCACCATCAACATTTTATACACTCCTAGTTTTAACCTTGTGTTTCACATTTAGAGCATAGAATTAAATTTGAATAACAGTTAGATATATGTAGCATATTTAAACCAACAATCCTTCACTTCATGTTGTAAAATCTTGTGTACATATCTAAAAGTTAAAATACTTTCGAACTAGACTAACAGAATTATCAATTATAACCAGTATACAGATTCTATCGCAGAACTTCAATACCATAATACCTCTCCGATGAACGCGCATTCAGTCTTTGAACAAAATAAATGGAAATAAATCATTGGAGTCTTCATGAATTCAACACTATTTTCTGTTTTCATTTAATACATAGCAAAGGGAAAAGTTTATTGTAATATCTAGTTGAGGTAAAATAGAGTTAATTCAAATTGAGTGTGTTATCACTCAGTATTATTTATCTGGTTAAACAAAAAAAGAACATTGTAAATTATATATTGTCTGTATTTGTGTATGCACAATTTATAACAAATTGATATGTTGTAGACTATAAACAGATGACACATATCTTCTTTACCGGTGATAAATAACTAAAGTTGGATTGATTTGTGTATTTGGAGAAGTAATTTAAAATCCTTAATTAATTACAGCTAATTTTTTTAGTTCGGATTAAAGTGAAAATTTTGGTTTCAGTTAAAACTGAATTACATTTAATTTCATACATATCTCTCTCAATTGTTTTTGGTACTTCAATACCATGCTTGTGAATTAAGGCTATATCGAGGCAATACGCACAGTATGCACATATGCCAATTAGAGACTGACCAGTTGCAGTCCTAACAAATTGATGGAAAGATTCAAACAAACAATACTGAATGAACATTTTTACGTTTATTTGGTTTTCATTCTTACTTTGAAGCCTAAAAATATCACTGAAAGTTTCACTGATAATGTATACTCGTAAATTTATTAACTATTTTTGCCGAACACTTGAACTAATTGTACTTACAGACCTTTGTGAGTAGACGACAGTTAGGCTCAGATGTTATTTGTGGTATGACCATTTACTAAAATTATATATATATATATATATCACGATAGACAAGCCCGACCACCACATCAAGGTAGTAGCAACGGTCGGGATATATATATCCGATCCTATATATATTTTCAGAGGAGCTTTAGAAAATGTTTCATATTCTACAACAGCACATTTCTAATAAACAACCGAGACGCTTTTACATACTTCACATTAGGAGGTGAAACTCCGAACTCAACAAACTGTTATTTGGTTTAAACGAATTTTGAAAAAAGACATTCAATTAGAAATACACTAACATATCCAAGCTTGATAAATTATTTGGTTTAATAACCAAAACTTAGACAAACTATTAGTTAGAAAGAACTTCACAGACACCGTAAGTTATTTTGAAAAATTGATCAAACAAGGATGGAATATGCAAACTTAGAACGATATGGCATTCAATATTTGCATCAAAATCCAATAAGACTGAGACATATCTATTTTATTGTTGTCAATTTTCAGTCAACCTCCTTGAGCCATATATTTCTGTTATGGTACCAATATTAATTGACAATAGTTTCAACAAATCAAGACAAAAGTTAGTGAAAATATAACTTGGTGACTATATAGTTAAATTATTTAGTTATTTTGATTTATTGAATTCAGAATACTAATTATCAGTTTTTATCATCGTTCCCTGAAATGCATTTTATTTTTAAACGAAAATAATGCTAGTAAATATTTTGTGAGAAAAAAATGACTCAATCTAAAGACTTTGACGAACTTGCTATATACCAAAATTTAATTATTAAGTCAAGTTGAATATGTAAAATAAAACAGAAACTGTAAGTCTACAAACGTACTACTTTTCTCTTATCAAGGTCGTTTTTTATCCACCTACCTCAATAATAATGTCATATGTGAATGAGTTACAGGAGGGGTTGATGAATTATAAGATATACTTGTTATGATAGTATGAGTATATACTTAGTCGGTTGCCCAAACATTTGGTGTATACTAAGCTTGTTGATCTTATTATTATCATTTGTTACTTATTCCTTTTATTTCCCTAGTTCTTTTCTCAGTTTTGTACTTTCATCTGTCTTACATCATCTGCCTAATAATTACATGCACGCATGAACAAACAGTGACAAGCACATATTCATTTTAGTCTACAAGATACGTCGTCCAAGTTTTCTTTGGTTTATTATTTCTGATTTCAAAAAAATACACGTGTGTTGTTTCTAGACGAAAGTAATATAATCATCACTGTCCGTGTTGGCGTAATAAAACAAAGAAGGTTAATAAAATATGATGAGTACAAGAAAAAAAATTGGGAGGAATATAAGCCAAAACTTCTGTTTACAAAACAGTAGGAGTAGTAGTAGAAAATCATCAAACCGGTTGCCAGACATTACATATAATAGTATGAAAAAATTGAAAAAATAACATGGCAGATGATTACTATTTAAAACAGACTGGAACACAAATATGATGGATAAAGGGATGGAATATGTAGGCTTATGAATGTTTATCTCACTTTTTATTTATAAGTATGTTGTATAAAATATCATTAGACAAGAATCACCTTCAGTCATACATAGAGCAACTTATTGGCGAAAGGAAGAATAGTTTTGTCGAACTTCAAAATATATAAATTCATTGACTTACGGTGTCATAATCGTGATCAGAATGATGAGTAAACAATTTAATATACCTTTTTATTTTTCTGACAAAAATAAACTATTTGGAAAAGAGGTAAATTTCAATAAATATAGAAGTTTCATCAAAGATTAGAATAAATCAGTTTATCAGTTTCATCTCCAAACTAACTTATTTTTGTTAAGACTCTTGAAAATTACTCTTACCTTCTTATTGATACTTTTCTATACGTTCACTAATTTGTCATTAGTAACGTATTCACCAACAATAATACTGACAATTTTCATCACAGCTGTAGAAAAATTACTATTTTTAGATAGTCAATACAAAGAATTTGAATGTATTCAAAAAAAACAATGGCAGACACATAACGTGAATCATAAATAGGACGATAAATTCTACGGGGATGTTAGAAAACTGATAACGATAAAAAATCGACAATCAACGAAATGCATATTATCAGGAGGGGTTTTCTGGAGATTTCAGTATTTTCATAGTTGAATCATGAGTTAACTGAAGCTAGACCACCATCGAAAACCTGGAAGCACTGGACGGCCGTTTCGTCCTATTATGGGACTCCTCAGCAGTGCGCATCCATACATATTATACGTATACATAAATATACATCTGGTTTTGTGATTTATGGATTGACAAGCAAGATATTATTCATAGATTCTGGTATTGTTTAGTTCTCTGAGATTGATATTTTAGTTGTGTGTTCATGTATAAACAAGCGAGATAAATAATGTTATAATAAAATTAAATGAATTTTATATAATACAAGAACTATTCAAACACTGAAGGTAGAATAGTCAGATTAGATCGTTTTCTAAAATAAGAGAAAATGTACGATTCAGCACAATGAGGAGTTGAAGAGGATTTGAGAGAAGTTAGTAAAATAAAACAAAACAGTTTTAAAATGTTTACCCAAAGCTAAATGAGTTTCATAATCAAAACTGATAGAAACTGACTGTATGAACTTAAAAACTTATATACAATCAGAACTATTTGATTGTAAATAAGGAAAAAGTTTAAGAAGCAGTTTTCCCCATGAAAATAATGTAAAAAGGGCCTTTAATATATATCCAGTGAACAGTCAAAAAACAAATACTTAAAGTTAAAATGCATTCAGATGATTATTAGTCATCGTTAATAGCCATTTTGGCAACCTATATTGTCTACTTATTTTATTGTAGTCTCTTAAAGAGTTTTGTTTTATCGATAATTTTTTTCGTAATTTTATTTGGAATTTTATTGGACAATAACTCAGCTTTCATTTTTGTGGATAAATTCAACCATACAAGAAATACAAATTAATTTACAAAGTATAGTGAACGAAAGCTTGATACATTCATCAGATGAGGGAATTCACTAAATGAATGTAAATGGATTGGTTGACACTTTGATTTTTGTCTCAATTAGATCGATATCTGAAGGAAGTCATGAAATGCTTTAGTTAGTTAGACTCTAAGGGAATAAAGTTTCCAATCTGACTTTCACTGAAGCCTAAAGTGCATAAACACATAAATATTATAAATAATAATTTGACTCACTTTCACTCAAACATTCAATGTTAATTTTATTAAATTCTCTTAGATGTTTGACTGTAAATAACCTTTAGTAACATGATAACAAGAAAAATAAGCTTAGTCTCTCTCATTATTAATTTTCATTAAAATGTAGAATCGTTTTCCTCAAACATATATCATAGCTGAAAAACACAATTACGAACTGCATATCTAACTGACCTTGGAGAACCGATTATAAACAGTAGGTGAGTTGTAATTTTATCTCAAGAGTTGTCATTGATAAATGATCGAAATTTATAAAAGGGACTAATGGCTTTAAATAATCGAAAAAGACTTTCAATAAATGAAAGTTTATGTAAGACATTTAGTAACATAGAATACAAAGAAAAAGAATTAACGATTCCATCAGACATGATAAAATGGATAATGAGGGTTGAAATTTAATAGTTAAATCAAGGTTTGGTCAATAATTTATATTTTTAATTCATAAGTCTAAATGTAATGTAGTTAATTACCCAAGGGTATAGATAGTGAAAACTTCTAATTAATAGCTCTGAAAGTACCCAATATATACAATACATGTTCCAGACATTGTAATATTACACCCAGTGATCATTGAGTTTTCTTCATTTTTTTCCTACAAATCTCGTCTTGCTTGCGAGGATGGGAATTATTTCATAATTTAGTTAATGGAAAACATTGTTTATCCTTGTGTCATTACATAATCCGTCACCGTTTAAGTAATAATGAAAACTGTCAAAATTTATTTTTCAGTGATGAAAATTTATCGACTATATTTCTGGACACAACAATTTAACCGAAGCTAAATATATACCAAGGGCAAAAATTTGCAAATCTGGTAGTTAAAAGTACACGAATGAAACTCTCTTTTCCATCTTAATCTTATGGTAGCTGTGGCATGAACAGATTACAGCTTTGAATATGGCTGAAGTAATGAGTTAAGACTTCCTAGCACCATCTTCAATTTCTGAATTACTTCGTATTTCTTTTTATGCTGCATTTTCGAAAACATGATTTGTTCATTTGGTTAGCTTATTGATTTCACCAGTGATATCTACCAAAGCAAAAATCAATCATGCTTTTATGTTATGTTCATAGTCACGAACGAAAAGAAACAAAGACTTTTAAATCTTCTTAATACAAGCCAGAAATAAAAGTTGTTTTGCATGTTTTCACATAAGAAAATAAAGTAATTACTCTCACTAATTCATAATTGATTATACACTCTTCTGGTAACCTAACAATAGTTACAGTTATGAAAACGACTAATTCTTTAGAAGTATTTGATAGCAATATATGCATCAAAGTCAACTGTGTCGAGAGTCAATTTTCGAAAGTAGAACGATGCATTCAGATACGTCTCAACATAGAAATTTAAAAACGAAAATCCTCCATATACAAAGTCCTATGTACTTGACGCTAGTAGTGACGTCAGTTTATGTTTACAGACTAATTTGAACTGTATTTCGAATTCAAGGAAATAAATGAGTGAACAAACATTCAGCTGACTTAGCCATAATTCCAAATTTACCTCTGATTATAATCAACTACTTGAACATATCAGTGATCGTCTGATGAAATAGAATTATGTTGTTTCCTATGGATGGTCCTCAACGGTGTAATACCTGCATGAAAAGAGTGTATTTTATGTTCGTTCATTATACGATAAACATCTGTGCTTTCAAATGTTAATGAAATAACTGTAATGACTCAATGAGTGGGAAAATAAATTTCTGACATTGCGCAACTATTTGGTTGTTGCTTATTCATTGAATAAATAGGGTTTATGAGTTAGTACAAGAACGGAATAGAGAGTCGCCTATGACGAACATGTATAAGGATACTACTCATAAGTTTATCGGATACAATATTTTTTGATGCACAAAGTTTTGTGTATTACTTTGTGAATGGGTCTGATTACGAGATTTGCAGTGCTACTGAGAAATTCTATATGTATTTCCCTTTGTAATTTAGTTCTGGTTTGACTCCATTAACAATTTTGTTGAATAGCAAGATCAAAGATTTGTTTAGTGCACTAGGTTTCGCAAATGTATAACCAGCCCAGCTATTGCTAATCATAATTTCTAGATTTTTATGCTTTGAAGAATTATTAGTTCATCTTTTGAGTAATTCAAATGTCATTTAGGCATGAATAACAATTGCTCTGTAGAGCAACAAATCTGTTTCAAAGCGAGAGATAACATATTCAATGATAAAAGGTAGGTGGAATTTGTCCTTTACTCAAACTAATGTATTTTGATGCGCGTCAGCTTTATTGAAGAAAACTTTATCCGGTATTGATCTAGAATTCTGTGTACGTTTCGTGTTGCACCCGACAGAGCTCATTAATGAGTGTATGTTGATTTTTTATCTGGCGATAAATTATCGTTTTCGAATAGTCTGAATACTATTTAGTCAATAATTGTTGAAGTCCCGGTTACATAACATATCTTACCTCTCATCAGTTACGTACTTGGCGACAGTTGTACAGTTTTTTCTATCTGTAAAATAGTTTTTAAAGGTTGTTTTATTTATTCATTTTCTTAAAGTGAATACTTTTTCGATAATCCATCTTATATTTTTTATGTATGTGACCTACTATCTTAATTTGGGTAGTAAATCTTAAGAACATATTTCTACCTATCAGTAATTAACAATATCTATCTTTAAAAATGCAACAGAATTCCTATTAGAATTATTAGTTTTTTTCGAAATTTCTCAGTTTCAACAATCAAAATAAGAACATAAAACATTTTATTTACTCAGCTATCCAAAAAATATATATTTAAAATTATCCTTACATCAAATAAAAACAAACGTAATCCTTTCGACTCACATTAAAACCATTGAAAACGAGCAGGTTATTCGTGTTCTCTTTTTGTTATTACACTGTTTTCTTCTTAATTAGTTCTCACTTTTACGATGAGAAAAGTTTCGGAGAAAGACTTAATCCTCAGACTAGTATATATCAACTATTTGAAAAGTCAACGAGATGATGCTTGTATAAAATTTTTTTATTGTTTGAACTCATACAGAAAATGGTAACAAATAAATAACCCTGAGGCATTTTTCATATTTTTCACTTTATAAAAAGGGCTAAATTTTTCGAAGTTGTGACTAAACTATTGAAGCATATAATATTCACAAAATATACACAGACTCCCTATTATCTTTTAAATAAATTTCTGAATCTACTGTTTTATTGTTATCTACCAATGTATTAGATTTAATGCTTTAAATAATTATATGATGACAAAATTCCGAATTCTGATAATACACAAATTCCAATTAAATTAACAGAAGAGAATTAGGACTCTGTATCTGTCAATATAGATTGACTCTAAAATCAAATTAAAATTATCACTTCTTTTCATTCCCTACATACTTAGCTTGCATAAATTTTAAGGATTAGAGTGGAGGTATTGGTAGTTATTCTTTTTTTTACACTTTACTAAATTAAGGTTGCTCATGCTTATAAACATGTTTATAAACCACTGAGTGTGATCGTATTGGGTCTCTAGCCTTAGTAGATACATAGTGCACAGAGCCAAATCATTCAAAATAAAATGCGTCTTAGTCATAAAACAATTAGTTAGTAAGAACGTTTGTTAATTCACACATAAAGTAAGTAATTATGGCTTGATTGGTCACCAATATGGATATAGTTTATTTTAAAATGGTTCCAAAGATTTTTAACTTATTGGACACTTCTTCAAAACCGACGCAAACCTAACGCCTAAAGGTTTTTTGTCGCAAAACACTTAAACTTAGCAATTAGGAATTACGTAATAATAACCGATAAATTAATATCAGTATATGACATGTTCACACTTTGTTGTTTAAACAACTTCAGCATACAAGTAGTAAAAAGAATACTATTACAACTAGACGTTTTAATATTCTCCTTTGTTTAATTTTTCTATCATTCATTCAATATTTCAAGAACTAGGATTTCATAAATTGTCTGTATGGTTTAAGAAGTGGTTAAATTAATCAATGAACGCGGTATCATAATATTCGCTCACTGTGAGATTACTCAAGCAGAGACTACAGAATCTTTGCACAAACGTTACATTTTAAATGATATTTTAAAGAAATCAAAGGATTCTGTTTATGAAACTTGTAGATAAGGCTGTCAATAAAGAGTCATAGATTTGCCCTGAACTAATGAACATAGTAGCCATAAAAAGTATTCAGTTACTTCATGATTACATAGGTTTCCATATCGATGGCCCAAACGTTTGAACCAAATTTCTTGAAAATACCAATACTTATAAGGCATTATATTCAGGCAGTTTAAAAAAATGAATATAACTGAAGTATTTTTTGGCCTCTATAGATTGAACAAAATCTACACTCACCAAATGACCCGTTGGACCCTTTTGTTCCTTATCGTCATTGTGGATCAGGTCATTCAAGTTATATCGTCTAAACACTGTTTTTTTTATCCTGTTTGTTCTTTTGTTGTTTAATCTTTACCTGTTATTTGATTATTTTCATCACCCAGTCTATGTCAATTTTGTAACAAGAACCCATATTTTAAGACATAGGAGGGAGTGATCCCAAGTCTCCTGTATAAAAACTGTGTTTCTTAGAGTCGTTTAATATGAAATGTACTTTTAAAGAACTGGTATTTCATAACATTTGTAATTAAAAGTGAAACAGAATGAAGAACCTAGAAAATACAGTAGGCAGCAGAATGCTACTTCCTTTCAACTTGCGACTCTTCAGCAGTGCGTATCGACAGCTTCACGTGGAATAGGACCGGGATCTTTATTCTCTACTGACATCATTTCATGAAAAAAGCTATCTTTAAACTATATAAATGCTTGCAAAACATATACGAATGGTTTCAATCTGTGAGTCATCACACGATAGTGGCTAATTTAATAACAGACCTTCTTTGATCTTTATTTTTAAGCATATGGATAAACGCTATGAGTAGATTGCAAAAACATATCAACTTAAACAACTTTTACTTCTACATTATTAAGTTACGTACAAAATTAGAAGGGTGTACTCTTAAAGTCATATTTTTGAAATATTAGCTGAAAGATACAGTTTCTGAAAGCAGTTCATCCGCTAACTCCACCTTTTTAGTTTGACAGTTTTTTGTTACTCAAGTGACCACACACAACATTCTGGAAGTACATTGACATTTTTCGCATAAATTTTTTACTGGCAAATATACAATAAGAAAAAACTATGCGAGTTTATTTTCGTCGATTGTTTCCTTTATGGTGTTATTGTCGGCATCAACACACGTAATACCTAGTGTCTGAAACAATTACCCATGATTTATTATGTAAGGGTGCATAATGTGAAATACCAACATAATATAGGAGCGACCTACGAGAACGACAATGTAATTTATTTCCGATCTAGTCATCATCCATAATGACAGATAATATAATATCAAATCAATAAGTAACTAGCTCTTCGAGTGTTTTGTATAGTCTATACTGTAGTAAATATGGCAACAAAACAAGGATAATTCATAGAACTTCCCTGAATCACCTCCAGGATGATGAAACTTAGTTCCGGTTGACTGTTCTGAGTTATTTATATTTCGATCTGTTAAAGAATTTGTATGTTCATGAAAATGTTTATTATAATCATATATCCTTGAGTTATATGCAGAATAATTTTGATTCCCATCAGTTAAGATTAGTCGCATAGGTATCTTATCATATGACTGCGTTAGAGAATTATCACATTTATTTGCTAGCCCAACCGATTGGTTTTCCAGTGATGTGTTTATCGTTGTTGGCAATATTACTGATGTGACCTTTAAGGGAGATGATGATAATGGTTCTAGTAATGGTACCTGCTGAACTGAATTTTCAGGTTGTTGTTTTGATGTAAAGTTTAAAATTGGAAATGCTGAGCTTAAGTCCTCTGACATAATGCCTAGCTTATGCGCAGGTACTGGTCTGTACTGTGGTAAATGCAAATTTTTTAAAACATCAACAGGAAGCGCAGTTGATGGATTAGAATAAATATTTAAATCAGCAGATGATGTTTGACTAGAAAGAAAGCGCTCTTCCAACTTGTATGCTTCTTGGACGCTTTTTGATTGCTTGCTGAAAATTAAAATTGGAAGCAATATTTAATAATATGATAGGTATTCATATGGTAATACAAAGAAAAGTAAAAGTTCCCGGTGTCATAAAATAACTTTCTGAATTCATTTTCACATTTTGTTTAATATTATACATTGTAAATTATGCGGTCCAGTTTTGTTATAAAAATTGTATTCATTATGACTCTGAACTTTAACAAGAGTTGATTTTGTAATTGTAATGGTTTAGTTATACCATAAAAATGAGTATATTTTGTTGTAGGAATACTCCACACATAATTTAAGAAATTAAACATGGTTATTAAACTTTTAACTTATTCGAGAAACTTTTTTTTGATTGATTGTAAGTTTTGCTAAAGTAGATATTTTTATCAAAATAGAAGATCAAAACTCAAAAAGTAAATTATAACTAGGGTACACAACTAGTTGTTACGCTTTGCTTACAAATAGAATGGCAATATCCAACTACTTTTTGGTGGATTCAGATATAAAAAGAGTAAAGCTTGTAGAATGTTTGGCTAATAGACACTGAAATGCTTGATATAGTTAGCTAAATAAGTTGAGTCTGAATTTATTGAATTAATCTAAAACTAAGATGACACTATTTCATATTTGAGACTGGCTTCTAATGATGCTTAGATTAATTCTGGTGTGTACAAACTACATTTTGTGAAACAAAAGAATGGTACAGATATCAATAAATTTAGTGCATTAAAGTGAACGAAGTATGAAATTGTTCGTAATATATCACATTATAGTATAGTGAAGAAAAAGCATCCAATGAAATGATAAAACTGTTGATTTATGAACGTGAGACTATATGAAATTTCATGTCTACTCCCCTAGTATAGCTGTGAACGCCATCACTAGATTAGACCCTATTCAGTGAAAATGAACGGACTTTAACTGACGTCGTTCCAATAATAACTTGCTTCCCTCAAATTTCGGTCAGTTCGTCTGACTTTTAAATGATGCTCAGCAACTGGTATTGTGCAGAAACATAGTGTTTATGGTTAAATTCATGAAGAACTAACAAAAAATCCATAAAACCTGCCAAATGTACTTTTGGAAACTGAGGGCAGGAAAATATGTTTAGTTGAAGAATTTTAAGCAGTTGATTTCGCATTGTTATCACCAGTAGTATGAAAATCGTTTACTCCTATCAGCTCATCATCTTTTTCTTCTATCTGTTGAAATAATTTAACTTATAATCAAATAGTTTATGAACGCCAGTAACGTAATGGTTTCTGTTGTGAATTTCCACTCAAGCACACAAACTCTTGTATTATCAACGGTTGGTCGCTCATGTACAATTCACCGATTTTTAAACCACCAGTCATAAGACTTCAAAAGTCAGTCAAATACTGTTTTGCTCTCATCATTATTACATAAGATGTAAGACCAGAATGCCCCCTCAATAAATGATTTCGACTTAATTACAACTATAATATCTGTAATACAAAACTAAATGACAGATTTATAGCTAATTAACAGTAACGTACGAATAGAAAGACGTATTTTAGTACTCATTGAGCAAAACGAAAGCTTAAAAATATGGCTGTATAAGACGTGCCATCAATAAATAGCTCACTAAATAAACATATGAGATTTGCGAACTGATTCTCACAATCTCGTATTCCTCTGGAAATGTTGTATTACCCTAAATACAATATTCAACCTTTTCTAAATGTAATATCGTAATTGACAAGTGAACCTTCGTGAAATTTGTAGTCACAGAATGTAGGCTTCCTAAATAAAAAATTACCAAGGACTGTCATTTGAACACCGTTGTTGTTATTATATGCACATCAAAGAAAAACGATTGTCCATACTTCAACCGTTCTCAGCCTAAACAACACTTAAAGATAAAAATTCCAAACATCTTGTAAAGTTTAGTTAGCCAAGCGAATACTCAGCCACTGTACATATACAATCTGTTGCAGTAATCCTACTTTTCATGTATCCTTAGTGTCAAAAGGCTTCAACGTACTAGCTAAGGAATTAATAGTTTTATCTCCATTTTGTGACAGCTAATCATTATACTAATACAAGTGCCCTATTTCGGTTTACACTTAGCATAGCTTTATAATAAATTGCCGATTCAATACATTTTAGCAGAAAGAAAAGTGGGATTGTGTTGAAAACAATTATTCTGTTTATTCGTTTATTATACTCAGATGATGGAGAACTTTTTGTTTAGCCATTCCCCTCTCACTTTCTGCATGATTTGAAAACAAGTCTTTTGCGTGCATTTGTGTATTTTTGGTTTGTAAAGTTTTTATTGAGAAATGAGACCTTCAAATGAATAATTAATGGTGATTTCCGTCTTAAACAACAGAAGCATAAATCCTTAGTTACTTGACAGGCAATTTAAAGTAACCCATTGGTGATTGATATTTGTCAAATGAGGACCAAAGTAGACTGATAATAAACTAAAAAATAATCGTATGGTACAGGATGCGACGATTTAAGTTTATTGTGGTTAAAAATGCCTCTACAATTCTCCAAAACTGGGTGAAACAAACCTTTACACAATGGAATGAAAAATTTAGCTATCATCACAACAAAGCACTTATTCATTGATGGAAATATGTTTACCTGTTCCATCAACAGGTGGGATTAGATACCTAAATAGAAGTCAGTCATGTACAATCAAACAAAAAATATTTGAACGACAGGAACTTGGTTTCATAGTCTGGTTTTAATCCAACTGTGCCGATTTTGTTAACGAAACGGTTCAACAGAGTTTTGTAAATGTCTATTTTTGGACTATAAATAGGTCTGAATAATTTAGTTCCCTCGACAATCAATTTTATACGAATCATGTGTACATCCTTTTTTGCATTTCAAATATCATGTTTACACATTTACCGTTTAAATCAGCTTATGTATGAAAATCCAAGGTCTACAAAGTTTTTCTCTTAAACTAAAGATAATCAGCAAAAACTACTGATTTAGTTGTACCGAAACAGATCAGCATGAACACTACCAATAAAAAATGCAACTTTTGGAACCCTGTGAAATCTTGGTGACTTTTTTCGTATGAGTTGCCTGGACTTTTCAAAATTAATAATCCTCTGTGTCTAATTTTAGCCATTTATTGATAAAACTCAAATAATTTCTCATACTGATTGACAAAAATACTGAACCATATTTAAATATATTTTGTGTAAGCATACTTTAAAGGAGTCATTCAACTCAATTAATTTTGCTCGTGATATTAATGGCAACGAAAATACAACGTAATGTTTTGATGCGAACTCCTTGTTTGTAGGTGTATTCCTGTGAAAGACTATTGATTTTTCACGTGGATATGTTTATTTCATAAATCGTCGAATCCCTTTTCCTCTAACAACCCTTGAAGGTTTATTATCACACCCTGATAAGATCCCGTTATTATTTGAGGTTGGTCCCATCAAACAAATTAATATCGTTTGAAGACGTAGTCCTCTAAGACCATTATTAGACGACATCTCAATGCCATATATCTAATATTTATCCGCTTTCAGCAGAAAATTTACGTCTTTGTAACCAGTAATTGAATGGTAACGTAGTCGTATGAGACAAAACTGAAAGTTCGGATTTTTTACTACGAAAACTCGACACTTTGAAATCATATTAGCTTTTCGTTCACTGCAAAAAAGTAATCAGCTTTCCCTCCCATATCTACTTATAATTTAGGAAGAAGGTGGTTGAACCAAACGATTTATCTAGAGAAGGCTTATACGAGCAAAGCATAATCTTAGTTTCCATAGGTATTATAAAATGTTGTTCAATACAGTTAACTGTATCTACACTAGCAAAATTGTTTGAAGAAGTGAATCTACTTAACAAAGCGTTGATTCACAGTGAAAAATCACAAACTAAATTGAAGGCTTTATTATTTTGAGATCCACTACATTTCTTCCGCAAAATGTTTTTCACACTACTCTTTCATGATTTGTAAGCAAGTGAGGCTGAAAATGGAACAGAATAACTTTTCTTCCTGCTTATCTTTACCTTATTTCGTTCACATATGTCTCTTTTGATCTTTATTTTTCATATGTATATCTAAACGAGTCAATGTATGATCGAAGCTGTTGACAAGTAATGCAACTATAGGTAACACACTCCTGGAAAACTTCGTCTTTTCACTACCTTATCTAAAACACATTCAACTCAGATCTAAACCACCACACTAAGATATCAAATAACATATACTCTGTGTGAAAATAAAACTCAGTGGGTGATGCAGTTCATGAATTATCTATAACAAAGAAAATGCAAATTTCTTTTTTCAAAGTGATTCAAGTTTGATGCTTGTAGACTCCCACAATCACTTGGTCCTCAACGTTGAAAAAATACTCAGTGTAAGAAATATTTCAACTCACCAAGCAACCAAACACTGCAGATTAGCAAAAACATCTATATTAGTTTCATTTAAGTGCGATTATTCTCATAACACATTGATGCACTCAAAAACACCGTGTTTGCCCATATACAATTTGTTTTCTATGAGTTTCTAAGACGGGAGTTCACGGTGCTGACAACAGTGTTTTCTTACTGATGCTGAAAACATTTAGTCCTCTAAGTCACCACAAAGTACACTTAAAACTTCAGTGAAAACAGTATTTGAAGTCACGCTAAGGTCTTGAAACGACGGAGCTACGCAAGTTTTTTAAAAGGTAAAATTAGTTGCAGATGAAACTTCAAAACTTTCGGCAACATTAGAGGTGTTTGATGAAGTTTTAGGAATAGTCAAAATACGTTGTTACTATCACCCTTGTTCTATCTTTAGATGACATTCTCAACTCAGTGAGATAAAAAAACAACGAAAAGCTAAAATAAAACGTTTTAAATCTTCAGCATGATAAGACTTTCTAATCAAATACAGACTAAACTTGAATATCAACCCAATATTCTTCACAAAACCTTGGATGTTAGTCCAAATATCCTCTGGATATACTAGTTGATATGTTTCCGAAAGATGGAAGGCCATCACACTCACAAACTGTAAGTCTTCAGTGCACACCTAATGTATTATTTATTCTAACAGCCGATCAAACAACCTAATTTGTTTTAGCTAGTCGGGACATTTGACACTTAATTATACTTTAAGGGGCAATAACTACGGATTGGAAGATGAGTGTGCAGTAAGTTTTCGAAACACTAAAAAATTATCCAAAAAGCGAATATACTTAAAGCGTCGAAATCCGTGAGTAAAAGACTTGTGCTTCCTCACCTGTAATTAATATATTCAAGGATGTACGCATTAAAGTCCTGGGTGGATGTCCTTCCTGAAATGCTTGGAATGTGTTCGCTAACAAACTGACTAATAAGATAAGAAGAAAATATTGACTCATTTGCATACTGAACGGATTCTTTATTTGAAGTAGAAGCATCTCTAAAGCTTTGGTTAGCAGATGAAGTTATATATTGCGCATCACTATCCATGCTTGAGGCCGATACTGAACTCGTGTGAGAATGCTCGAACAGGTTTATAACTGATGCGAGACTCTTTCGATCAACTGAAGATTCTGAGTCGCTATTTTCCATACCTTTTAAAAACAAATGCGCGAATAAACGTTTATCATACATAAATTCCGCCAAGTAAAGAATCGTTTCAAAAGTTACATAAATGGTAGAACAAAACAAATTAAAAAACCATGGTTTTTGCCGCTCACTTATGTGCCACCATTATCTATAATGCTCAATAAAGGTTTTCAAGAGGGTGTCTCCTGTTTTATGTAAATCGAAGACAATTTCAGTGGTTCGTTCCACTACTGGATATTGGTAGTCATGTTACTACGGCTGCGACTGATGACCTTGTATTAGTAGTTGTAAGGTTATAAATCACAAAGAAGAAGCCATAATACTATATGTTAGAGATAAAGTTCGTGTACAATCTATCACATCGGTGGCGAATAATAGTGATATATCTGAGGTAGCTTGTCGCACAATTAAGTCTAGACACGGGCTAGTGACCATAAGAGGAATATACCTCAGTCCACGTTGTCTTGCTGATGACTTTGTCTTAGGTCACGTCTGTTCTCGGAGCATGGCCAAATGTTGTTTTGTGATTACAGATTTCAACAAAGCGCATATCAACTGGATAGAACCTACAACTTCAGATAGGGGTCTTGACAGCAGCCTGCTGTTAACTATTATCCGGTGTGCACTTGTACATTGTGTTGCGAAACCGACACATATTGACTCGGAACATGAATTGTTATTGTCTTTGCACTACTATGACGATGTCGTCGACATTCAGCACCTTCTTTTGCTAGCAAATAATGATCACGATGTGCTTTAATTAAGTTTTCGGACAAGTGGTTTACAGTATGAATCTGCTGCAACTTGTCAGAATATCTGACCATCTAATATTCCAGCAACCGATGATTGTACTGTCTCCACAGACAGGTCAGTCAATGCAGATGGACCTTTTGTGCCGGTTTGTACCCCTAGTTCTACCAATAGAAAAAGCCAGATTAATAGTGAATAGATCCTTATTTTGGTCGTGAACAGTCCCTTCAACATTTAAAACAAAGTAATGGGAAGTATAATGCTTATACAAAGTAAGGAAGTGAATGAATATTTGGACCTTAATGTTGTGACGCTTACCTAGATATATTCGGTCAAATCTTAAGCAATCAACCTAACTTAATACAGATCGGTTGAAGAAGAATGGGATAATTTTACAGTATTGTTCGTGTCCGTAACATTACTGTTTATTTCATATTCAATACCTAATCTGTCACATTGCCCTTTGTTGGTCGGTAAGCAAACCCATAAGCTTCTAAAGCGTAGAAAAAAGCGTCTCGGACTTACTCATGTCATCAGGAAACGAATAATTCAAATGTGAGTGCCAAAAAATACGAAATGAATGTAAAGAGATCACAACTAGATGCCGTACTATTTACAAAAGACAGTTAGCACACGATAGCCGTACTTGTCCGAAACGATTGTTTTCGTACGTCAAATGAAGAACAAAGCGTAGGGGTTGTACTCCGCCATTACTGTTACACGAAAATTTAGACGCACCAGCTGAATCAGATCTGACAAAAGCTAGGACTTTACCAAGCTATTTTTGTGAAGTCTACTCTATGGGTATTGTTAAAAATACTTGTCCTAATCACATCACTGAGACACCGACGATAGGACCTGTACATATGACTGAGGAAACTGTTCTGCACTTGATCACTAACCACAAACCTAATAAGATATCGGACCCTGTCAGGTTGCATCCACGATTACTGTCGTTTCTCTCGGACATTATTTCAAGACCACACGCGATGCTTTTCAACATGTCTTTTTTTCAAACTCAACGCCCCGGCGATCGAAAATATACTATGGTCCTATATCTTTAATTGTCAGAAACAGATCGTGTCTAACTACCAACTTGTCAGTCCAACCGACATAATAGTTACGTTACTTGAAAAAATAATTCAGGTTAAGTTATTAAGTCAAATGGGACTATACAATCTGCTAACCTATGAGTAAC
The DNA here is from genome assembly GCF_000237925.1 of Schistosoma mansoni. Taxonomy (NCBI): domain Eukaryota; kingdom Metazoa; phylum Platyhelminthes; class Trematoda; order Strigeidida; family Schistosomatidae; genus Schistosoma; species Schistosoma mansoni. Next base: position 36,147,860 of record NC_031495.1, read on the forward strand.
ACGGGTTTCAAAATAAGCGATCATGACTAAACAACTTACTTATTGCGAGAGAGGATTGGGCGGTAGACCTAGACGACAATCTGTCTGTCGTGTGTATTCACTGACTTTAGCAAAGCGTTTGATAAGGTTTCTCACTTGGGTCTTATGCAAAAGCTCAAAAACTTCGGAATAACAGGTAGTGTACAGGAATGGATATGGACCTCCTGATGTGTCCTCAGAAAAAAAGTGAGGGTTAATAAGACGCTATCTGATTGGAAGCCGGTCAAAAGTGGGATACTCCAAGGCACCATCTTATGTCCCCTACGTTTCCTTCTCTACATCGATGAATTATCGTTATCGCTTAAGTCATCGACATCATTGTTTGCGGACGATTTCAAAGTCTGAAGGACAATTAGAAGTGAGGCTGACCATTTTGATTTTCAGGCTCACCTAGAAGAATCCGTTAGATGGTCTCGATGTTGGATCTTAGAAATTAATTGTAGAACGAGTGTGCTCATGCACATCGGACACGGCAACAGTTACCAGTATACCATCGATGGTACATCTCTTCCGTGAATACAGGAACATAAAGACTTAATGGTAATAGTAAGTCACCGTTTGAAAAAACTACACACTGCAACGCAGCACCTGCTCAAAGGATTTGTGCGTTATGGACACATTCTCGAGTACTAAAATGCTTCGACGAGGAAATGTTTCGAATTTTATATACCACGAATGTAAGACCGCACTAAGAGTACTGTATCCAGGCGGCTAGCCCATGTCAATGAAGGATACTAACTCAATTGAGTGTGTTCAGCGTGTAGAAACAAAATTAGTGGGGTGTCTTTCTAAACTCCCTTACGATGTGCGCTTGAACCTCTTCATCTTATCGTATCGTAAAAGACAAGGTGACCTAATATTAACATTCCGCATAAATAATGACGATTTGAGTGTTAATATGTCTTATCTTTTCTCTATCTCTAGAACGAAGTCTCAAAAATCGGGATCTGACAAACTCGCCGTGGGATTCCGATTTTTCCTCATAGATTAGACAATGACTGAAACGCTCTATCTGAACAATTGGTATCAGCCTCATCAGTGAACATTTTCAAAGAGAAGCTAGACCTTAACTGGAAAGTAAACTGTGAGAATAACACAAGTTAACCTTTCTACTATCCTTATCGCTGAAGACCGAACTCAATAAGAAGTAGGTTCTGGGTCTTTGCTCATGTGTACTATGTTGTCGTTTTTAAAAAACTGTCAATCAAGATTGCGCGTGAGTATTGTGTTGGACTTTTAAGTAAGTTTTTACATCTCAGATCTAAAAACTCTTAAACGTAATTTATCATGAGAGTGTATACTGATGCCTGCCTATAGACCACTCAATGCAAACTTTTGTCGCATTGAGGAAAACTACTGTCATACTATATATTCTTCTGCTGTAGATGCCTTTCAGGCATGCTGGTCAATAGTAGCGGTGTCATATGTCTTGTAAACGGTCTTAGTGGTGACTGTGATCATTTATTTTATCCCGACTATTTAGTCGATCAATATTCATTTGTGAAACTCTCATTAGATACATAAATCACGAATTTCGACGATTACAAAGTATGCATTCTATTATTATGTCATTTCTTCCAAACAAAACCGGTATTTATTTGAAGACCTCCAGTCATCGAAAGCAGTCCCTTTTTACTTAGAGTTCCGCATTAAAGGAAAACCAACCTGTCGACGGTCAGTGTGCTTGTTGCCTGCATCTACCATCACACATCCAGATGGAGGAATATATATGAACCATTGCGGTCTACTGAAGGACAGATAGTGTTCTTCACTAACAGACCGTTAATTTCAGGTACATATGAACTGTTCTGTTATTTGAATAAGCATATGCATTGTAAACTTTACTTATTCTCTTTCTTGAATATAATGGTCCATCCATCTGTTTTAGTAAGATCACTAACTCAAAGCTTCTGCAAAGCATTTAATGAGCTAAGAAATGTAATTTCAAGATATTGAGCAATGAATATTATCGTCAGCAAGTCAGCATGGAAAACCGTTGTTCAGGAATATACTTTAGGCTTCCTAGAACGACAGACCACAAACGATGTCGCTACTCGGCAGGATTTGCATTTACAATAAAGTTGTAGTGGCATAGACCCTAACCACACGACGTTTGAAGATAGGCACATAAATACTGAAAAAATTTACAATCAACAATTAACACAAAGTGGAGGTTAACAATAGAGAATTTCAGAAACATTAATTTGTTGTAAGGCATGGCTCAGCCATGCAGGTGTGGTCGTTCTTGTATAACTTATTTTTTTCAGATTAAACATATTGCTCTGCTGCTAGCCTAAACGTGTTCTCCATCTTATATAAGTGGTGATTAGGTAGGACGAGTCAGTGTAGAAAACGATGTGACTTCCACGTAAGATCTTATAGATTAGATAGTCACATCATGACAAACTTATAATTTTAGGGTAAGGTCTATTATTCTAGCAGTACTAGTAACGAATAAGATCATAATTCTACACATCTTGTATGCATCATACAACATTTAAATGAATACTGGCTTTTGCAGCTATTGAAAGGTGTCAACCTAAATGATTATTGCAATACCTGTAATGCTACTCGGATGCAACGAACTTGTTGCAGTGGTGAACGAGCATATTGCCAAGCATAACCCAACTGTTTCCTTCGAAATGATTAGCATAGTGATTTCAAGCACACACCTTAAGTATACCTATAATTTACGTGGTTATATGGCCCGAGTGACCCCATAAAACAGATGCCTCAGAAACAATAACCTAAGAAAACGCGTATTAAGATGGGTTTTGTTTGTGTGTCATTCTACAAATGGCAGCAGTTGGGAAGTCGTATCGCAACCAGTCACAATGCCTAATAGTAGTTAAAACCCCTTTACCAATATATAAGCAGCCTGCTCTCCTATAGTGATGCGATTCTACTGGGGATAAAAACAAGTATTTGTTACGAAGAGTATTTTGATTACACTTCCTCATTGTTAATTGAGAACTAAAATCATCGAAAATCGAAGTGAAAAAACTGGTTACTCTGAAAATGGAAATAACAACAATCAACTGTACCACATACGTATTACAAGAGCAGACGGTTAAATGAAGTTGTATGTAAACCATATGGGATGATGAAGTTACAAGACGGAATTCAGAGGTTGAATCTCGCACTCGCGAGATTCGAACCCAGGACTTACGAGGATCGTGGATGCGCACTGCTGAGGAGTCCCATAATAGGACGAAACGGCCGTCCATTGCTTCCAGGTTTTCGATGGTGGTCTAGCTTCAATTGACTCATGATTTCAACTGTGAAAATACTAAATTCTCCACAAAACCCCCTCTGATTATATGATATTCTTAAATTATCTCATTAAGTGAACGGCGAACGTGACAGTAGCAAGATAGGAGGTCACTTGATCCACATTAGACCTTGTTATTTGTAGCACAATGAGGATCTGATCTCCCTTTGAACATATCTGTAGAATGGGTTGATGCAGTTTATTCTAGTGAAGATTTGCAGTAATTCTCTACTCGATCCCAGAAACGGAAATCCAAACGTGAAGTATTTCACCTCGTTATTTGAGCTTTCTTGTAATGTTCTCCCAGATGATCAAACCTAAATGAAAGGGAGAGATAAGAAAGGATAACACCAAGATACAAGTTCGCTACGGTAAGTTAGTATTAGATCATCTCGTCAAACACGATAGGTCTTTCTTGAAGTTATATTGTTCCCTGGATAAACATAATTTACTTCTAAATAGCTTAGAATAGCCATCTGAGTAATCCTTTAAACTGGTTTGGAGACCTTACTGCTTAGAATAATGGGATGATGGTTACTTGTTAAGTCTATACTACCCACTTAGTAAATTGAACTGATAATTATGTCTTCCAGGCTCTTGTTAAGACTACCTCATAGGCATCAAACAACTTTGACAAAGGCTCAACTTTTAAAATCTTAAAGTAAATATCATCTGGACCAGTAGGTTTATCTGGTCTGAGATATTGAGGTGATCGTAAAACACCTCCTTTCTCGAAGGCCAGAGGTTCTAACAAAAAACCGCCATTATCTCAATTTTCGTTGGTATCCCACTATGTTCGGTAAAAAAAGTCCTTACTACAATGTTCTGATAAAGTTTCAGCTTCTGTAACACCATTTCTACGCGATGTCAACTGACCGCTCGTGCTAGAAGTGGTGGGATCCTACCACTTCTCTGAGACCACCTCTTTATACATGATGAAAACCTTTCCGGACTATTTTCATAATACCTAACCAGCCGTATTTCATACAAAGTCCATCTCTAATTATCAACACTTTGAAAGTGTTCCTAGCACTACAATGTGTGGACCCACATTGTTCAGAGCCTGTAGGGAAAACCATATTCCGATGTCTTTCCTAGGTATAAGAAGTTCTTTACCTGTTTATTTATCCATTGATGGCAGTTACTAGGTTCATGTGATGCTAAGCACTACATAGATGAGGATGTAACTGAGCTTAATGTACCTTTTAATATTGACCACGCTTCTTCGAGTGATGAGCTAGTATTTACTGACCAGTCCGCTGTCAAAGCACACCAATTCGTCGCTGTTAAATTTCCTTTCCACAACTTTGTGAGAGATTTAACCTGATCGTATATCATGTCAAAAGCCCTAAATATGAATTACAAGACAGCATGATCACTATTCGCTAATGGTGAGATAAATTTTGGACAGGGAACATCCCCGGTAGCATTGGAAGTACGCGACAATATACGATTTATTATTTGTTCGTATCTATGTCAAGTGGAAACCCGGACTTGCACATCATTAAAGAAACCGATTTTTTTGCCTGTGCTGAGGATTCATTCTCAATAGTCTGCTATTTCTCCACTTACTGCATACAGTGAATGTGCGTAGTTTACAAAGCAGTAGAACCTTCCTCATCTTACGCGTTTAGATTCATTAACTGTCTTCTGGAAATCATCCTGAGACAAGAAAAGTTTGTTCAGTATCATCCATCTGAACCGTCCATCTATATCGACCGAAATATTACGAGAACCGAAAGCTTGACCAATAGCGCTAGACATTTTTATGCTAACGTAAATGAACGGTCCCTAGAATTACATGTCATTATGTTTACTGGTACTTTGTTAGTTCTGTAATCTTATACCATATTCGACGAAGCGGGTATAACGGCAGCTTTGCAACAGGCAATTACTCAAAAACAAATGCAATACAATACTGTTATTAGCTTTAAACACATGATAAAACAGGGTGTTCGCTACTTGCCGATGGTGGGAGAATATCGAGATAGGTAATAATCACTGTTGTATGAGTGATTATCGAGCCCTCGGTTCGAACCGAAAATTGTGGGTTCGGATACATGCTGTTCCAAAGTATGCCCCATTGTGGTCATCAGGAGTCGATTATCGAGGGGATTTTCAGGCCCTTCGGCGGACATATCCGTTTAAATATATAAGGCTCACTGAAATCTAACATCAGACAAGTGTTACTTTTACTTCATAGCTGATAGTGCTCTGAAATGAAATCATAGATTCAGCGGACTAGGTCACGATCTGTGACACCGTGCACAAATGTGTAACCTTCAAAAGTTAGTATACAGCCAGTAAGTTCTCAGGTCTCACCATCATTAGGTTCACAAATAAAGGAATAGTTTCTTTTGCTGTTAGTTGTGTACATTGGGGCCCAACCTGTTCCCTGCATCAATTTCTATCACTTTTTAAGCAATTGAGCTTGGATAATTCCGGAGTGACGTCAAAGTCATGGAATAACTAAGTTTCGGCCACAGCTGCGACTAGTGGTTTCAATTCGTTCAACAATACTTTTAGTTCATATAATTTATCTTCTAAACTACGAGTACTTGTGCATAAAATTCATAAGGAGAACGACCTATTTAGTCTTCAGTATTAGAGAAAGGAGGTCAATCGACTTAGTTTAAAATACAGGCCTGAGAAGCCTCCGATTCTGATCGAAGTTGAAGAATGGCTGCAATATGAGGCGATGAAAGGAAGAGATTTCTTGAAAGTATGTGTACAAAATGAGTAATCAAGTCTGTATATGAGTCACATTTCATTTCTGTGTTTTGTGACATCAAACCTTAGCCCTAATGTCTGTTCATTCGCCCGCCAAACACGTCCATCTAAATCAACTGGATCTTAACAATCATTATGGTTCTTACATTAGTATAAACTTCGTATTTGTTTTTCTTTCATTCCATCATCAAGGTGGGTCACTAAAGGTCTGAAGTTTGGTTGACATCAGGCAAGAATACTGCCACTTTCTCAACGAATGAGAACTCGATGCCTAAGTCTCTCAGAACAACTGTTTTCAAAGACCCTGAGCTGTCAAAATATTTCAGTCATGAAAATCCAACGACTGTATTTACTGACTTTCGCCAAATTGGTTGTGGCAGCTTTGGAGCAGTCTACTATGTAAGTGTATTTTCCACTCTTGATTGCTATAGGCTCGGAATCGTACAACAGGTGAAGTCGTAGCTATCAAAGAGCTGAAAGTTGACACTAAACGTAAGAAGTCTGAAGAAGAGTGGAATGACATCGTTAGAGAGATAAAATTTCTATCTCATCTTTCACATAAAAACTGTGTATTGCCCAAAGGATGCTTCATGAAAGAGCAAACTCCATGGGTATGCATGCTATATGTTACTACATTTTCTTTTTAAAGTTAGTCATGGAATACTGCATTGGCTCAGTCGCAGATGTTTTAGAAGGTAAGTTATATAACCTTAAATCAAAAATTGTTGATAGTACACAAAAAACCACTTCGAGAGGATGAAATCGCCTGTATCGTTCAGGAAGTACTAACTGGTCTTGACTACTTGCATTCTGAGAAAAGAATTCATCGGGACATAAAAGCAGCTAATATTTTACTCACAGACTCTGGTGGAGTAAAGATTGGTGATTTCGGATCAGCTAGTTTTGTGAGTCCGGCCAATAGTTTCGTGGGAACACCATTTTGGATTGCTCCTGAAGTCATTCTAGCTATGGAACAAGGCATATATGACGTACGAGTGGATGTTTGGTCTTTAGGAATTACATGTATTGAAATGGGTTAGTTTTACTGCTCACCATAAAATTTTATGCGTTATAGTGACTGTCGTACAAAATTGTGACCTATTGTTATACGACCCAACTACTATATCATTTACTCAACCTTTATACCACTCGTTTATTTGGAAATAGCTCTTAACATTCCTGTCTTTCAGCCTATCGAATTAAATATCTGGGGCAAAAAGTCATACTGTCTCTACGTATTTACATTATCAAATTTCGTTCTATACTAGACAAGTCCTACTTACCAGACAGAACAGAAGTGTAATATTCATCTACAAACTCAGAACCTAAACAGTAAACTGGATTAACGTTGCTGGTCTCTTCGACTAATTAGTGTGATCAGTCATCAAGGAGCAACCGTCTGTCCAACTTTTTGACCATTTATTTACGCTTTAGAACTATTAACTCAGTAATTTTCTAACTTCTCTGACTATATCTGTCTTTCTTCCTGTACTATATCCTTATATACAATCTTTCTTTTATATATTACCACCACTAAATTAACTACTATGAATTCAGTGTTCATCTTGTTGTGCTAATGAGGTATGACAACTTGGATCGATGCATATATGTGCCTGGTCCTACGTTGTAGCTGACTGACTGATGAGGAATCCTTGGGGGACTTACGCGTTTCATTCTTAGAACTAATGGTTTGCAACCTCGGCTCCTGTCTTTTAAAAGATAGCATCACCAGTGCACCATGTCACAATCAGTAATCTGTATTCACTCGGGTCTAAGGTTTGCTGCTTTCATGGTACCCCTACTGACCTTTACGACATAATGGAACCCCGTGGATTTCGGAAGATGGGATTCAACCGGGTAGTCACGACGAGAATACCTCACTGTTGAGCTGAATTGGGAATTATGATAAGCTATCTGGGATCACATCTTTATCATGTTGTTACTTTTGCCGTAGTGTCTTTGATTCTTATCCTATTGCGCTGTCACCCAATGCAGCTAGTTACACCCATACTTTACTTTTTGTTGTTTATACTTTGTATGACCATAAGTTATACATATTTTATTTGACCCACCTAAGAAAGCTAGCACGGTTGACACAAAGTTTTACTGTATTATACAGAATTTTCCACTGACAAAGCATTTTATTCGTTTGAACAGCCGAATGGATCGGATAACATTTAACACTTCTGAACAGATATTCCATTATTCGATTTTTCTTCTGTTGACTTTGTATGCTCCCCCTTCCTGTAGCTCCAGCCAAGATGTGATTAAGTTGTTCAAATAATGTGTCTACTGGTATAAAGTAGTGAGTGTAAGACTTGTTATTTTACTTGTGAAGGCTCTCTGCTCGAACACTTCTGGTCGAGTTGAGCTTATGGTGAATTGTCATCAGAGTTGGTAACAAATTTTCATCAAGGTTGTTCATCTCCCCACTTTATCCTTTCGTCGTAGTTATCTAACCCGTTATGAGTTTCATTAACTGATTTGGAACACATGACGATTCTGTTTTGTGAAGACATTGAAAGCATACAGTCTTTTAATCTTCTTAACAATATAAGCGCATTTGAGATGCGTTGCCCTTCTAAATGCAATATGTTTCAGGATTAATTTGTTTATGCGTAGATCAATGATTAAAAGTAAAATAGTTGGTTGCATCGACCACTTCACTTACCTCAGAAGTGTCATCGGCTGTGGTGGGGTTGGTTTCAGAGGAAATCTCAACGCGAATTCAGGATGGTCGGCTGGGTTTTGCCAACTCCCATCACCTGCAGTATGAGTGAAGTCACTGACAGTTGAACTTATTCCTGTAGGTAAGTGCAAACTACCTGATAGGGACCCGCGTGATTACCGTGAATAATGGTTGGAGATGTGTGATATTACTCAGAGTCTGTCAATGGCGCAGATATATTTTCTCTTTCTCCATTTAGGTCTTTAATTTTAAAATTAGCTACTTTTTATTCTGCTAATCCATTTTTTTGAATCCTTTCTTCTCCCACTGATACTATCCCTAGTCTCTTGTTTGTCCTAATAATTTCATCTCGCTGCGTTGTGTTGTGTTGTCAGCCTGAACCAATCCATGTATATACTAGGCCCTACGTTGCAAATGACTGACTTTTATCACTAATGAAAGTAGGTTTAGTACAGGTTAAAGTCATGATCGTACTTTTGAAGTAGGGTCTTTCAAATGTCGGTTATAATTTTACTCCCCGAGCTGTTTGAGTTTTTTTAATGTGGGTTGTTTTACTAACCCTATTGCTGACAAATTTAGAGAATGCGGAGTCCTATATGTTTTATAACTCATGAAGTTTCTATTCCATACTCCTAATCTTACTTTGTTCTTAGCTGAGTTGGAACCTCCTTACTTCAGCGCTACCAATCCAATGGCTGCACTATATCAAATTGCTTCAAATGATGCCCCACGACTAGTGGGAGGTAGCTGGTCTGATGAATTTCGGGATTTTGTACGGTTCGTTCTCCAAAAAGATGTAGGTCCTGCAATATTGTCTTTTCGTATTGATATCGTTATGTGTAAAAGAGTTCCTCTTTCCTTTTTGATCTCGTGAATCTTACTAGTTAAAACCATACTTTTGCTTTTCATGAGTAATACTCAATATCCTGCACATATTTCAGATCAGTCGTTGGAGCTCAGATTGATATCATATCGCCGTTATTCCAATACAAAAATTGCACATTCTAGTTTATTTTCGCCCCATGCTTATGAAGTATGAATATTTACAGTGTTCGTTGCGCTACTGCATCCAAGATATCACCGAGATCTTATGGAGTCAGGTTCTAAAAATTTGGTATATGAGAATTGACAATAGCGGTCGGGTAGATTTTCTTTAAAAAGCAAATACATTTTCTAAAACATGTTTGGGGTCAGTGGTCCTAAATAATCGTTTCTAAGGATTTGTCTTTAGAAAACTGCCAAGCTATTTTGAGTACTGCCTTTGTCTTTTCACCAATAATCGAAAACGAACTCAATGAGGGTCATTTAGTTAGATTTGTATCATCATGACACCGAATCTTATTTAGACTCAAAGTGGAAAGTGACTAAAATTTGAGCATCGATTCTGTTTCTTAACATCATTTTGTGTACATTTTTACTGATTTTGTATGCTCCACTAGTTTTCTACGATTCCCATTATTAGGTTTTGTGCAGTTTTATTCTCATGATAGTTATGGTCTGATCTTCAATAGATCATTTTTTTCTTCATATAGTTAAAATTTTGGTAGAAACTGACAGTAATAAATAACCGTCATCATTCAACTCACATTAGTAATGTTCGATGTCAAAATAAATGCGGTGTCTTATTTTATTTTGTAGATGAATGAAAGACCATTTTGTTCTCAAGCCATGACACACCCCTTCTTGGCTAGTGTGTTTCGTTTTTCCCATATTCTTCCAGAGTTAATTCAGCGAACTAAAGCAGCCGTAGCTGCCCAAGAAAATCAAATCAGTCAAAAGTGGAAGAAAATTCTTTATGAAAGTGATTTAAATCATTCTCCATCCTCGGTCGTACCCAACAGCAGTGAGGAGAGCCCAACATCAAGGAAAACTGGGTTTGTGTATGATGACTCTAATGCAGACCTAGAGGCTTCCACAAGAAACTCCTACAAACCAAATCTCGTCTCTGGAATATTAAGGCAGTCTTACGAAGGATCAAATGTTGGTGGATCTGAGCGCAGTTTGCGACGGCACGACTTACGAAAGGCATCTCTTCAAGCTCAGCAGCGTGATTCTAATAGATGTATTGATGAGGAAACTAGTCATGATAGTAGTTCGATAAACGATGATGTCGAATATCTTGTAGTAAGTTGCTTTTATTCTGGTATTGTGTACGACATACATTTGTAATTCATTATATTACCATAGGGAGTTCATGGAGAATGACGAACATTTTGTGTGGTGCATATATATTTTGATGCGTCTTTATTACAGTGTTTGTGCCCAAATAAAATAATACAGTCCCGTTAGTGTTGTGAACCTCCTAGAGCTGTATAAATTACCATGGCTTTCACTACTATATGACTATTGATCTTGTCCATAGCACTATCACTTACATAGTCACCCAGATGCACGAACCACTCGATTAATTTTAACGTCTTATCACACATGAGTCCATGCTCGCACTGTTAGCATTTTTGATAGTAGGTGAATGTGAATTAGGTAGCATCTATCTAATCACACAATAAAATGATAATACCTTTTCAAATAACAGATCTGCACCACCTCTACACATTTTTCTAAATGTTATCCATCGAAATGAGTAAAGTAGACAGTTTTGGGCCGGATTTCATTGACGCATGAATTTAAAGTTGTTTTTAGAGTTTTATATGGAGGTAGAATAGTATTATAATGTATTTATTTATTAATTTTTTTACTCTGCCTAGGGTGATAGTTGTTCCAACAGCGTGGGTAGCGCTAGCAGTGATCTGTCCGATAGCTGTAATAGTCCTGGTCAGAGACATGTGTATATCCCCCCCAAACACTCTGTATCTGGAATTTCAAACGATAACTCACCGGTATGTTTCATTTTAACCGCGATATTATGTTAGAACTCAATTTTGATAGGACAAGTAGTGTTTAGCCGAGTAGGTCCTTAAATAAATAACGCATTTCGTTTATTTATAAAGAGACTTACGTATTTCCAACAAGCTATTTACCGTAGTTTTCCAACGTACTGAATGCCAGACAATTCACACTATTATTATTATTAATTACCACGTCGCTTATTTACTCCCTTTTATTCTTAATTTGTGTACCCTTACTTTCCAACTTATGCAGCAGCTCGCCCATGGTGGAAACTCTGTTCTATGTAAACGATCTCCAGTCACTGTCCGGTCGAAAGTGAATGCTTCTACCGAATACGAATACTGAACCAGTTTTTCTGAAACCGCGTACGCCGTTCAAACTGGCCTCCTTCAACGTTCGCACACTAATGCAGATCGGACAACAGATAGGGCTGGCTATGTCTTTGGAAAGTCTTTCTTCTATTAGGAGCGAGAACAGGTAGTCAGTGGAG
>NC_031495.1:36160125-36381416 GCF_000237925.1 Schistosoma mansoni
GTCGATTATGCTGACCAGTGACGTAAAAGTTTCCACCTGTTCCAGGGCTTCTTCTTAAAGTGTGATTGGCTTGGTGTCCTCCGTGTTGTATTTAAGGATATTGCTTTTTCTCTTGTGTATGTTAAGGCCTACTAATGCAGAGGCTGCTGCTACACTGGCTGTCTTGGCATGCATTTGTTCGTGTATGCGGGATCGGAGAGCCAGGTCATCTACGAATTCCAAATCGTCTAGTCGCATCCAAGTTGTCTAATGTTTTCCATGATTTCCCTGAGATGTCGAGGTCTTCATAATCCAGTCAACTTCCGGAATAAAGAGAAAGGGTGAGAGTAAGCAGCCTTGTATGGCTCTGGCCCTCACTTTGAATGCGTCTGTCAGCTGTCCTCCATGCAAAACTTTGCAGTGTAGTCCGTCGTATGAATTCCGTATAATGTTGACTATCTTCTCAGGTACACCATAGTGTCGAAGAAGGTCCCATGAGGTTCTCTTATCCATGTTGTCGAACGCTTCCTTGTAGTCAAGAAAGTTGATGTATAGTGACGAATTCCATTCAGTTGGTTGTTCAACAATGATCCACAGTGTGGCGATTTGGTCTGTGCACGACCGATCCTTACGGAATCCAGCCTGTTGATCTCGAAGTTGGGCATCTACCGAGTCTTTTATCAGATTGAGCAACACTTAAAAACTTTTCCTGGCACTGACAGTAGTGTGATGCCTCTGTAGTTCTCACACTTGCTCAGATCTCCTTTCTTTGGTATCTTGATAAGGTTTCCTTCTTCCCAGTCCGTCTGTGGCAATTGTTCCCCTTCCCAGCTCTTTCTGAATAGAACATGGAGTATATTTGTAGTTACTTCTGTGTGTGACCTCAGTGCTTCAGCTAGTATATTATCAGGCCCTCCTGCTTTCTCACTCTTGATTTGTCTGATGGACATCCTGATTTCTTCGGTCGTTGGTGGAGTGCCAGCAATAGGAAGGTCTGTGTGTGCTGCTTCGATATCCTGTGGATTCAATGGAGCTGGTCCGTTCAAGAGTTCTTCATAGTGTTCTATCCATCTGTTCCTCTGTTCTTGAATCTCGGTGATTGTCTTGCCCTCTTTGTCCTTGACCGGTCTCTCTGGTTTACTATATTTCTCTGCTTGTTTCTTCGTTGTATCATATGGTTGTCTCATATTTCCTTCTCTTGAAGCTTCTTCCACTGTCGTTGCTAGCTCTTCCAACTATTTCTGCTTGTCAGCTCTAATGCTCCTCTTCACTTGCTCGTTTGCTTCTGTGTATTCAGCTTGTACCTTGGCTTCCTCTGCTCCTATTCGACAATTGTTAAATGCTGTCTCGTTCTTCCTTTCTTGAATCTTGTTCGGGGTTTCGATAGAGATCCATTCCTTATGATGATGCTTGTTGCGGCCCAGCACCTCCTGACATGCTGAAGTTAATGCTTCTTTGATCCCTTTCTAATTGTCCTCCACAGTAGCTTCTTTTTCATGTCCACACCACGTCTCAAACCTAGTACCCTTCTCTTCAAACGCTTGTCGCGTTGTACACTAAGCTACTGAGTCCATGTATTCAATAAAAAACATGTGAAAATGGCTATATCTAGGTAATTCTTACAGAATCCACATATCCTAACCAAGACTGATCAAAATACTGTCAAAAATATCTACAACGGAATAATTCAAACTTGTCTAATAATGATATAAATCCCACCGTTTTTGACAGTTTCCGCATGTGTAAATTCGGTTTAATCAGTAATTGACGCAGAGACCCCATACTTAAAGTTGGTTTTCGAAAAATATTACTTTCATATACTCATGTAAATTCAGTATCCATTAACCTTTGTTAACTGTGGTTTTATATTAAATACTAGTGATTCAGGATGCTTACTGGTTATCAATATTCCTTCTAAATCTGTAAATTTCACCCCATTAAATTATTGACCTGTGTCCCACGCATTACTAGAACCACGGAATGCATCTTGCATACCAATTATTGTCCTGAAAGGTATATCGTGCCAACCAACCTTAAGAAGTTGGAAATGCATGTACGAGAGTTATGATCATGAGTGAGGAAATATTTAGTTTACTTGGACCATCTTATTTGTTTGTCCATTATTCTTTCGTTTGATAGTCTCGCACATTCGATCCGGATAGTGGACATGGTGGTTCATTCGATTTTAATGGAACACAACCTTCACCTCTGCCTAATCGATCCAGCTCACACAGACTAAGTGAAGGGGATTATAGTATAACGCAACACCCTCAAAATCCGCGTCTTGTCCAAATCAACAGTCATCTATACGCTAATATGGAGTCCAATGCCGACAGTCATGTATATCATTCAATCGTAGTTGATTCTAACAATGAATCGGGGCACCGCGGTAAGTTGAATATTAGGTCTTTATTGTCAACTAATAAGTCTGATTGCTAAATGTGATATTATTAATTATAATCAAAGGATTCATTGTGCGGAAACTAAAGGTAACTATAATTCAAAATGAATACTTGTTTGGCAAGTATGCGAGAACTGAGACAAGATTTAATTACTTATTCTGACTTACTGATGAATATTAATTTAATGTGCTTCATGATATACATGACGTTTTATTCACTCTGGCGAGTTTTTTAATTCCTTTACCTCATGTTATTTGCGTGTGTTGTTGACAGATTTGTCATGTTGGTTTGCCTTGCGCTGTGGTGGATACTCAAAATCAAAGACCCAGTCAAGCTGTCTTACCGTGAATAGGTTGTTAACTGAGATCCGTCCATACCAAGTATACTGATGGGATGGATATCTTTAAGGTCAAAAATAACAAATGTAACATCCGAAGGCGATGCCGTATACTCTGGCGGAGGCGGAGGGATAGTTTAATCCCATAGCTGTTTTAAGATAATAGACCAGGAGTATCAATAAAGTGGATACGACTCATTTAAGGTTTGAGAGTTGAATGAAGCCCAATCTGACTGTTCCTGATTCCTTATATTCTCAGTTAAAAACGGACAAAACTCCCCTTGTGATGCTAAGAAGTCTTGCTAAAAAACGTCAACTAGAGTTAAAGGAAGAATTATGACGCCTCATGATGGAAGCCAAAATTCTTCGGAAGTCACGAAACCTGTGCCCTTTCTAACAACCAGAGCAACAATTTCTATAGGTACGTGGAACGTCTGGACAATGTGGAAGACCTAGAGGACCAGTGAAATAGCAACGGAAATGAGGAGATACAACTTGGCAGTACTCGGAATCAGCGAAACCCAATGAATAGCAGAGGCTAGATACGGTAGAGATGCTGCTGTACTCCGGTCACAGAGAAGGAAATGCTCTACACACTCAGGGAGTTGTTCTGATGACCTAGCTCTTCGATCCCGCATACACGAACAAATGCATGCCAAGACAGCCAGTGTAGCAGCAGCCTCTGCATTAGTAGGCCTTAACATACACAAGAGAAAAAGCAATATCCTTAAATACAACACGGAGGACACCAAGCCAATCACACTTAAAGAAGAAGCCCTGGAACAGGTGGAAACTTTTACGTACCTGGTCAGCATAATCGACGAACAAAGAGGATCTGGTGTAGACGTAAAGGCAAGGATTGGCAAAACAAGGGCCGCATTCCTACAGTTGAAGAACATATGGAACTCAAAACATCTGTCAATCAACATCAAAGTCGAAATCTTCAATACGAACGTCAAGACAGTTCTACTGTACGGAGCTGCAACGTGGAGAACTACCGCAACCATCATCAAAAATGTACAAGCATTGATAAACAATTGTCTACGCAAGATACTCAATGTCCGTTGGTCGGATACCATCAGCAACAGCCTACTGTGGAAGAGAAAAATCAGCTTCCACCTGAATAGGAAAATGCGTTGGAAGTGTTATAGGACATACATTACGGAAATCACCAAACTACATCACGAGGCGAGCCCTAACTTGGAATCCTGAAGGGAAACGGAAAAGAGGAAGGTCAAAGAATACATTGCTCCGGTAGTTGGAAGCAGACATGAAAAGGATGAATAACAACTGGGAAGGATTGTCTGAGACAAAGTTCGATGTAGAATCCTGGTGGTTGACCTATGCTCCTTTATGAGTGGTGACAGTCTCAATCAAGTAATTGAGTAAAAGACTGACATCTGCTCTGTCAATTATTTGGGAATCTATCTATGTACAACCACTGAAATACAAATAAATCGTCGTTAAATAAACGAGTTGTCTTCGTAGGTTCGTTTTTTTTCGCAGGTGTGTTTGAACATCTTATAATTACATAATACTCCACATTTTTACCATTTAATTATATCGGAAGGGTTTTGTGGATATTATAGTAATGTTAATAGTTGAGATCATAATTCAATTAAAGCTAGACCACTATGGAAATTCGGAAGCACTGGACGTCTGTGTCGTCTTACTGTGGGACTCCCCATCTGACTCCTACTCTCCACCATTTAATTATTAGAATAATTAGAATGCGGTCTATCAGCTAAAACATTTCATCGATATTTTCTAATTGTAAAAGTTTTCTTTTTTTCTTATGGGAAGGGTCAACCTGTGAAACTGTGGGTTCTTCTGTTACCCCGACAAAGACAGATATCACTAAAGGAGAAACTGAAAGCTTCAGTCGGTTCTCGATTACTTCTCATAATGATTCGGGTATGATTACTGAAAGCTCCCGTTTAGCCTCTGTTGAAATAAACTCTCCAGCGGACATTTCATCTTCTGCTGGTCATTTTGCAACACTAAAAACTACCCAGATGATGAGGGGTCTGTCTTTAGAACCAGGTGCTTCGAATTCAGCTGCTGCTGTTGCTCTTGGCTTCACGCAACAGGGTTATGGGAGAGGGATGGCTAACTGGCGTGATCAAATGAATGAACTTAAACGACTTCGAAATCAACACAATAAACATCTAAAACAAGTTGAAGATAAAAATAAGGTTTGTGTTTTAACTTGTGCAAATATATTATCTATTTGGCTTTTGTTTTGTGACCTATCTGTTTTGTACGATAACGAAAACTTTGTGAATTTTAAATTAGTTCAGCCGTCACAGTTAAATTTCTTAGGGAATTTTCCAGTTGTCCTATTTCGTTTTTACTAAAACAGTCATCTGTTAGTTTGGGTTACCCTTATTTTTTTTAAGGAATTGCCTTTTTTGTTAATAATAAGTTTATGTTGTAATATATAAGTGTGTTTGAAGTACTGTTTGTACACATTACTATTAGTGCTTCTAATGAAAGACCAAACTGATTCAGGGTGTTTGAAATACTGAAATTATTTATTCAGTTTATGCTTAGTAGTTTTATCCTTATGAAATAAGTCTTGTATATGTTTTGTTATTTTATTGTCACAAAGGTTGTCGTGTGTTTTTGATTTTGATCTGTTTCTTTGTAATCTCAGTATGGTGTTAACATGAAAATTCCAACCTCCATATCATGTTCACTTCGAAATTTACAATTTAAGGTACAGGTTGATTAACATCAATAAATGATTGAAATCGTTTTTGGGGTCACATATAAATGTCTTGGGTTGTTTTTCTTTCTATAGGTTGAGGAGGAATCACTCAAATCACGATTGAATCGTGACTATGAAGCAACAAAGTTAGCAATGAGAAAAGAATTCATGAGATTAGAAGAAATCCATGCCGCAGAAGTAGAAAAAGAGCGCAAAAGAGCAATGTCAGTTGAATCGAAATTAGCACGTCAACTTGAAACTGAAACGAAAAGTGAACTAAAGTCGGCCAAAAAATCTCCATTTGGATCTTTTAGTTCGCATGAATCAGATTCCAGTGGACATTCCAACCCGTTAGAGGCTATTCGGAAGCGACGGCATGATGTGTCCACATTGGAAACGCGTAAGACAAAGCGTCTTCTCCTCACACAGTTACAAGATATCGAGGTAAGGTGATAGTTACCATTTTTTTAATTTCTTGATTGATTATAATGAGTTTAAAAATACGTCGGATTATGCAATTCATCAAACGAAGTTCGAAATCTTGTGATTTCAACACTTTAGTATTAATTAACCATGTGTTATTATTAGTCTCCATTCATGTAACTCATTTTACTAACTTGACAACCACCCGTTTACTAAATTACATAATAGTATAGTAACTCCAAGAGTTATGAAAGAGAAGACACGAAAAGAATAAAGTATGAGTTTTAATAATGGATCTTGTTGTATCTGCGTCGCCTATTGCCTGTACTTGAAAAACGAGGAACCCTTGACGCGAACTGTAAAATAGACACGACCCTAGTAGTAAATACATTTATTTATACATTGATTTGTACACCTATTAACGAGGGAAATGTCACAAATGAAATTATAACAAAATTGCATTCTGTATACCATGCTGAACATAGTTCGCGTTAATTTATTACAAGGAATACCAAATCTAGGATAAATATCACACTTAAAGAAATCAATGTAATACTGAATAAAATATCACACTGAAAGTAAAACAAATATTCCACTGAATAATCATATTAAAACAAAAGCGAAAGTAATGTTGAACAAGAATCACAATCATATCAGGTCTACAGACGAATTGAGCCTCTATACGGTGCATAAAACCACTTAATTCTAGCGTGTACCAACTTTGAATGTAGAAATACTGTTAGATTTTAAGTCATATGCGTCTTTCCCTTTCTGAAATAATATAGCATGTTATATTATTTGTCTTAAAAGTTAGGTAAAACTGATAAATCACTCGTCGTTTTTACAAGCATTTCATCGACTGAGATGGTTTAGACATTTACCGCACGTGACCAACCATCTCTTAACCCGAAGTGTTATTCTGACTTCATATAGTAATAAATTATAAGAAGACTAAGACAGCCAATTTGACGGTACTACCCAACTGAATTGTCCGTTGTCGATTTTAACTGGTTAGTCAAATCCAGACCTTTCGAATCTTCTCGACGAAATTTTTCCATATAACTCTTGACAAGTTTAGTTTTCTCTTTTTTCGTTAGACCTGTGGTCACCTCCTTTTTTGTCAGTGGTAGTAACGCTACCTGTCAGTTCGGACTGTGATTTTATGTTGGATACATTATTGATACTGTTCAAAAAAGTTAACATCAAACACATTCACTCTTAATTCGAATTAGCATCATATCATTATTTCCGTTAATTATGATTTCCTTTTCTCTTTTGATTGACTTGTACTGTTGGTAAAATCGTGATTATTTCTACACCTTTACTTTTTTCCTTGTTGATTTCGTTTTACTGCTTACTAGTGTGAAAAATGGAACAACTTGGATTGTACAGTATTTATTCCTAGTCCTAACTTGTTTATCTATTTTTCTTTATATCACTTTATTTGCACTTACGCTAGATGGAACAATTACGACAATATATACGCTTACAACAGAAGGCAGCTGAAGAGATTACTTCGTTGTTACTTAGACAGCACACAGAACTCGAAAATCTAGAGATTAATCAGTTAAAACGGATTCAAGACCTACGCATTAATCAGCTACAAAGTCAACATGAAGCCGAAATGGAAAATTTGCATCAGTATTTTAAACGCATTGAGGTTGGATTACAAAAGAGACATTGTGAAGAAACAAAGAATCTACCAAAATATCTGAAGGTTAGCTTGTATATACGTGTGATATCTTTCTGCCGAATAGTTTGATTTACAGACATTTTTCATGATACTTGTATAATGAAAAATCCCTTTTATCCTACGCTTTGCTAATGATTACCCTTATATACGGCTTTTGATCATATAGTCGCCCCCTATTGCAGTGTCAGTCAGCTATGTGCAACGGAGAATGCGGGACATGTAGGCATCGGCTCAAATCCTCATATCCTATTCAGTCAGTCAGTCAGTCAGTCAGCTACAACGTAGGACCAGGCACATATTATATGCATTAGTCCAAGTTGCCATACCTCATTAGCACAAGATGAACACCAAACTCATAGTAGCAGTTACTCGAATGATAGTAATATATATAAAACAAAGATTGCATATAAGGATCTGATGCAGGTAGAAAGAATTGATTCGTAGAAAGAAGGATATAAAGTAATTTCAATCTCACGGTTTAAGGGGAGACAAAGAGTATATACACCTACGTCATTGTGATCGACTCTGAGCCATATCACCAGTAGTCTCCAACTATTGGTTACGATAGTCGCGTGGAGCCCAACCAAGTAGTCTGTATCTACCAACATAGCTCAATCCAGAAGTTGGTGACTTCAAGCACTGTAGAATTTAATTTGTCCTACAAGTATACTGCTAGAACTGTAAACTCGATACTGGCGATCCCAGAGTCTATGTGAAAGCTATAGTCAGAGAAAGGACAACTTGGCTTTAAACTTTATATGTTTCTAAACATAAAAGCAATTAGATTAGTACAATAATTAAAGAATTAAAGTCGTTAAATGAAACGCACAAACATACCGACCAGTATTGCGTGTCTTATCGAAATGAATAAAATTTATGAGTCACATTAATATAATAGGATAATAATGTCTTTCAATCGGTGGGTCACATGCAACAGGAATAGTTTACAGACACATCAGACCAGATTAACGTGATGGGAGCTTAAGCAACGATTTGATTGGTTAGTTATGTAAATAACTAGCAAGCACTGATGCCACGTTTTGGTTTGACCGCCCCTAACTTTCTCCCAACCGTCCCCAACACTAGTTGGCATTGCTCACCGTGGTAGTCGGTGATTGGGCATATGTAACACGTGGCGCAACCATCTCAGTCGATGAAGATCCACAACCTCACCAATTGGTTTACCATCATTCTCTAATACCCTGTGTCTAACCTCACTATTACTTACCCGGTGATCCCAGCAGATGCAAGCAATATTTCTAAGACATCTGTGGTCAAATACTAGCAACTTACAAATATCTTCTACTCTTAATGGCCACGTTTCGCAGCCGTAAAGTAGAACAGAGCGGACTACTCTGCAGTATACTCGTCCTTTTACTGTTAGACGGATATCTCTCCTTCGTCGTACGTGATGTAGCTTGGCAAAAGCCAGACGATCTTTTTGAACCCGTTTATGTACTTTTGAGGTACGTCTCTCAATGACACGCTGCCACGGAACCTCTCGGTCTACTGAGTCAAATGCTGCCTTTAATTGAAGAAAGACCACCATTGTTGGACGCCGGTAAACATGCCTGTGTTCTATAATCTGACGAACGGTGAATATGTAGTCGATGCATCCACGACCAGGTCTGAAGCCAGTCTGATTTTCTCGTGTTTGGAGTTCACGAGTCTTTGTTAGGCGTCTGATAATTATTGAAGCTAGTATTTTAGATTCCATATTAGTCAAACCGATCTCTTAATGATTGTCACAGAACGATTTTGTTCCCTCCTTATATACTGGGATGATCAGTGATTGCAATCAGTTAGATGGGATTACGTAAAGTCCCTAAATTTTAGCAAAAATATTAGTCAACCTAATCGCTAAAATTGAATCACCATACTTAAAGATCTTTGGAGCCAATACATCTGGACCAGCCGCTCTTCCTCGTTTCAGATTAGCTATAGCTTTTTGAACTTCAAGTAGAGTCGAGGGACCTACTTCAATGTTTCATTCATGCTGTTTGGGAATTGTGGGTAACTGTAGATTCGCTGAAGTCCAGCTAAACTGTTCCCTAAAGTATTCCGCCCATCGTTCTTAGACTCCTGGGCTAAGAGCACATAAGTTTCATCATTTTCTGAGATCGTCTCACACTTGACTTCTTAATTCCAGATTTTCTTATTAGTCTGAGGAGCTGTCTAGTGTTGCCTACAGCCGCTTCCTTCTCCATTGCTTTTGCTTTCGTTGCCCACCACTGCTCACGATCGTTCCGTAGACTTTTGGGTAACCTAGATCTGATTTGTTTTCGTTCTTCATCGTGTTCAAAGCCTGATGGGATGAGTTTACGAGAATCCATCAGTGCAATAGATGTGGTAGAAATCCATTGGTTTTTCGTAACCGTTTGGTTTAAATCGCTGATAGATGTCACTGCTGTTCGTATACCTTTCTAGGCAACATCTGGGTCATCCTTGTTTTCAAACTGGCCTAAGTGTGACTTCAGTTGTTCATGGAATCTACTTTTGGCTTTTTCGTCACTGAGTTCAATCCTAATGAATCTTCTTAATGTGGCTTTTCTGTGTCCAACGAGGTACAAGCAAATGCGTGCTCGTATTAGAGCATAATCAGAGTCTAAACATGTATTCCAGAATGAGTGACAGTCTTCTATCAAGCCTCTCCAACGATGACTGATGGCAATATGGTCTACTTGAGTCCATCATTGGTTTGGCGCATGGGGTCGCTATGTTATTGAATAAAGCCATTAATAATAATAATAATAATAATAATAATAATGTTAGACGATGTATCTATCTTTATGTTTATAATTAGTGCTTGTTATAAATAAACGATTTTCTGAGCACAGTTTCAGTAGACGGTCACCATTATCTGTTCACTGAGCCGGAATCCTAAAATACCCACCTAAGTGTCTTCCTGATTGACTTAAGCTACCTACTTGGGCATTATAGTCACCTGCAACGAGTACTATGTCTGAGTGTTTGGCTCTTTGAAGAAGTTCAGAAAGCTTTCTGTAAAAGTCATCTTTCACTTCAAAATCGCATTTTTCTTCTAACTCCATCTTGCTATGCTAGTATGTACTTAATGACCTAGACTTGATACATCAGTGCTTTTGTATTATCTATTTGTAAATTTTGCCTACGTTTGTTAACTGAAGTTTTGATATACCGGGTATTCTCGTGGTTATCCCAGAAACAATGACAAATATTTTTTGACTATGTATGATACATTGTATATTGTTGTGTGCTAGGTATATTGGGTATTATTTCTTTGTTTAGCAAAAAGAATTACAAATTCGTAAACAGTTTCGTGATGCTGCTCGGATTCAGAAAAAGCAATTCAAACTTTTACGTGAAGAGCGTTTAAAGGCTGCACGTCGAACTTCAGAGTTAGGATCTTCACCTTTTTCAGGAGCGTCAGAATCCTGCACTTCGTCTGGGTTAATGTCATCAAATTCTAATAATTGCTCAGATTCTGTTGATCTTCAAGGTCAACTTGTTATACATCTACAAGATGAACGCCAGATTTTGGAAAATCTTAAGTTGGAGGAGAAACGTAAACAGGCTGATTTAGAGGCACAGTACAATAAAAGTATTAGTGAACTACATGAGCGTCAAAATGTAAGTCCACTCTCTTACCTTCCAATAATGTAAATCAATCATTAAAGTTACTGTATAATTTTAGTCAGTTATCCGCCTGTAGCTCCCCTGGGGTTACTGTCGGTCCCAAGCCCAGATAAAGGAGGAGGGTTAGGCATGTGGTTAGCGACCCCATCCCGTAGAAAACTAACTCGCTAAAAAAGCTAACCAGAAAAAATAATTCAAACCAATTAAGCTCTGTCGTGGGAGTTAGAAAATCTTCATTTAGAAGAGAAGGAAACATGAGACAATTGTATGATACAACAAAGAAGTTCTCTGTAAATTATCGTGAACCAGAACGACCAGTGAAAAGCAAGGAATGCAAAGTAATCACCAACATTGAAGGACTGTGAAACAGGTGAGTAGAGCACTTTAAGGAACTCTTAAATCGACCAGTTCCATTGAACCCACTCAACATCGACGAAGCACCCACGGACCTCCCAATCAATGTTGGCCCACCAACAATTGAAGAGGTCAGCATGGCCATCAGACAAATCAAAAGCGGCAAAGCAGCAGGACCACAGAACATTCCAGCAGAAGCACTGAAAGCAGACGTAGCAGTAACTGCAAAGATACTCCACATTCTCTTCAGTGAGATTTGGAATGAAGAAGGAAGTGCCAACAAACTGAAAAGAAGGACTTCTGATCAAGATACCAAAGAAAGGTGATCTCAGCAAGCGTGAGAATTACGGGGGCATCACTCTTCTCTCAATACCAGGAAAAGTCTTCAACAGGTTGTTAATCAGAATGAAGAACTCCGTAGAGACTCAACTTCGAGACCAACAGACTTGGTTCCGTAAGGATCGATCGTGTCTTGATCCAACTGCAAGACTACGGATCATTGTGGAAAAATCAATTGAATGGAATTAATCTTTCTACATCAATTTCATCGACTACGAGAAAGCATTTGATGGCGTAGACAGAACAACACTATGGAGGCTTCTTTGACACTACGGCGTACCTGAGAATATAGTCAATATCATACGGAATTCCTATGATGGATTAATCTGCCAAGTCGTCCATGGAGGACAACTCTCCGACTCATTCGAGGTAAAGATCGGTGTTAAGCAAGGTTGCTTACTCTCACCCTTTCTCTTTCTCCTGGTGATCGACTCGATTCTCAAGACGTCAACATCTGAGGGGATACAGTGAACAGCAAGGATGCAGCTGGACGATCTAGATTTCGCAGATAATCTGGCTCTTCTGTCGCTTTGGAGGATGTGAAATCCTTTTTATATCTGGGGAAGAATGAACAACAACTAGATATAACTAGAAAAGAGGACCCAGGACAGAGTGGGTTGGAGAACGCTGGTTAGTCGCCTATGCTCCATTGGGGGTAACAGGCGTAAGTAAGTAATATGGGATGCATACTATACTCGGTTGTGTATACCAAGTAAGTGATATAATCAGTATAATACGTCTATTTTATTTATTTTTATATTATACTGAAGTTGATAAAGATTTTAGAAAATACAAAAGATAATCTCAGAATTTCGTGGTGAATTCATCCCATTCCTTACCTCATTAAAAATGCATTAGAACAACATCTATAAGTGAATAATATTGCTCTCAATTAAATTGCCACCAAGCTTTACTCTAATATACATAGATATTCATATGAAAATATTAAACCAATGAAAGCAATTTATTAGTTAATCATCATAATGAAATAGATCGCATAACTACAAATAATAGGTAAAAAGTACAAATTGATAGTAAGAAAACATGTGTACTAGTAGAGATAGGGATAATAAAATAACTAAAGCTCTAGTTCAACAGAGGAAGTAGGTCAAACTTGGATAAATAATAATCACAAAACAAATTGCGTAATAAGAAGTATATAAATAATTAGGTTTTGAAGAATGTAAACGGTGAGGTGAAATATGACAAACTACGGGCTGTGAAAAAACCCTTTAATTAATCATATCCACCCAAAGCAGGGACAAGGGTGTCACAAATTTCTTCTGGACACATAAACTGGTGTTATAGGTTCAGGTCCCTATAGCTTCCGTTATATGTAAGAGACGGGATCAAACCTCATAGGGAAATGACGAAGGTATATTAAAGATCATTCGAAATGATTCGGTTTTATCTACCATAACCTCAATGGGTATGTTTAATATTTTGACAAGTTAATCGTTTTTACTCATAATGAAACTGCTAACAGAGCAACCACCTGTTATAAGCAATGTATCTGACTGTGCTAAATAACAATAATATTCTAGCTACTGTCCTTCGAAGTGAATTGGTTAAATGCTGAAAAAATCTGAAAGCATGCTTTGTATATACACAAAAGTCAGATAAAAATATAAGTTTAATGCCAGAATAAGAAATCACTACAACTATTCAAACCAAGTCTAGTGTTTTTCATCCATTGTTTTAAACGAATTTCCTAACAGCATTTTAGAATTATTTCTTATTTGCTATACCTTTAAATGATTTCCCTTATCACCTATTTGCTACCTCCTCCAGGATAAAGTTGAATCAACACATGCTCGCGAGAATAAAGAATTTAAAGAAAGTCGTTTAGAAGGAGTCAAAATTCTTTCTAATTTTCAAGAAAAACAACGGCGTGATATGCTCAAACAGCATCAACGCCAAAGAGAGGATTTAGAAAATAGAATTCGTGCCCGAAAAGAATCACTGGAAGCTGCGGTGCGTTGTCTAGTTTTTATTTTATACGCGTTTAGTTGTTGCGAAGCGCTCTGCTTCCTATATATTCATTTAGTTTTTGTGGTTTATTAATCGCAACGTTCTATGGTCATATGGTCTTTTAATGGTTTATTTCACTTTTAAAAGTCGTGACTTCTTTTTCGGAAGAAACCAATGAATAACCCTACTATTTCTTGACCCATGCAGACTAAATAATTTATCCCACCAAAACTGGTGATATATATATATATATATATATATATATATATATATATATATATAGTTCTTACATTTGGAGTGTGATTGAATACGTAATTTTATGGTAGGTTATGGAATCTAAGCAAGTGTTGCGACGACCCACAATTTGTGCATTGAAGTGTTATCAAAGGTCATTGTTTATCATCTTGAATTGCTATATCTCATCTAGAAGTGATAATTCTGTCAAGAATGAGCTTATTGACATCGAATTTACCGGACATTCTGTTATGATTTTTGCTACATAAATATTACGTTAGTCCTAGGTTTTACCTGAAAAAAAATTCGATTATAAAACAGTAGCTAGATAGTAATATCTTCGTAGTAGCTCAGTGTCCAAGGTGATGATGACAAAGAAACATGCTACTAAAGACTTTGAAACTGGGAACAATTATATATCCGGTCTTATTTTTCCAGCTGATAGCAATTCGCGATAAAAACAGAATGTACATAAAGTCTGCAGACTAATGATTGCTAAATTAAAATCAGCATCTTAATTTTTAAAAATGACTGCACGTCAATTTTATTCAGTATATGCCGGATATCATCCCTGAATCTTTCTTGGAGATCCTAAATGATTCCAGTAAAGTACATCATTTTTAAATGTACTTTGTTTTACAAACTACCCTATCACATAGTTTTTCTTTCCTTTAGATGAAAAAAAATGCTGAGTCAACCAAGGAGGAGTCACGAAGAAAGACAAGGCGTTTGATGGAACGCCACGCCGAAGCTGTGCGCGCCTTTGACATCGAAACTGCCAACCTCGGAATTGACAATGCTGCTGTTGTTGGTGCATCTGCAAGGATTTCTGGATCATCAGGAGTCTCCGGCGGATCTTCAGGTAGCAGTACGTCGTTCTCTAGCTCCAGTGGACAGCGTCCTTCAGACTGGCGACACAGTCGTGCAGAGTTCCTCCCATCCTAATAAATCCAAGGCAGTCGTGGCCTCCGGTAAGCATTCACGCATACTATTGTTTTTTAGAACATACCTCAGATTGCTTTGAAATTTTGGTGCAGTTAATAAATTGAAGGAAAAACAGAAAAAAACCTGTAAAAACACGTTTCGAGTCAATCTGTGATGGGTAATTATATCACACTGTAAATCCATAATAGACATAAATTATAATAAAGTAAGTTGATATGAAGTAAATTATTAGTTTGTATTTAAGAGAAGCTTGGAAATTTGTTGCTTAGATTTTAGGAGTATTGTAGTTGTTTGTGGAAAGATCAGATTCAAATTATGTTAAGTAACTAAAAAAACTACGTGTAAATGTGAAGTTAACATTAAATTATCGAAACAATACACTTGCGTCCATCGTCTGTTGTATTCGTCAAATGTCTTGATTTGTACAAGAAATGAACATTCAATTTCGCCGATCTTACCGTATAACTAAAAGTTACCTGTTTGTAACCGCTCTCACATACCCTGTATATATTTTTAACGTCTAATTGACACTGATCTCTTTTCGTCTCCATACTTTTACTAATATTGCGCTTCCTTGTCAATCAGTCTTATCTCTACAGTCAGTGTTAATTCGCTAAAATAACAAGTACATACAAAAATGATCATTCATGAGTTTAGAGTTCGCAAGTGTGTTGCATGAATCTGTTGTTTGGAAAGTTACACTGAGCTGAAAATAAGAAACTTTGTTCGTTGTGTTTAAGCTCGTATTCTTTTACGTTATTCGCATTAATAGACTGATCATTAGGATTTCATATTCGATAATTAATCCATTTACAGTACTGAAGTTTCGTTGATACGAATTCTAAAACTTTTAACTAATAAAATATGTGGCAACTATTCACCATTTTCATCTTGACCCTAGTTATATACCACTGCTTTATAAAAAAAAAACGTAGCTTGCATTTCTTATTGTCTCTTATATGTGATATTGAATGGAATTTAAGGATTGATTCCAAACTTCTCAAAAAATCGTATTATTTGCATGATTATGTGAGGGGTGTACTTAAATACTCAAATTATTGTAAGAACTAAAGGTTCGTAAATCCCTCTATGTAATAAATTAACAAGCGTTATGTCGATCTGCAAACCTTAGTATGGGCCAATATTATATTTAGTTATGTTAAATGTGGTGGTAAACTAATTTATTTAATGAACACCATCTCGAGTTTCTTGACCAATATCCACCGCCATATGGCTTACTTTGTTTGAATGCACTGTCGTTTTGCATTTCATATATATTAGACTTTAAGTTACAGATGTATTTTCATTTTCATTATCTTAGCACCTGTATATTCACTTACATGAACGCTCGTTCAATCCCATGAAGCTGCCATATCAATATACGCATTTGACAGTTTCATCATACGTTCTCAGGCTTGTTGTGCAAATCAGAAGTTCATACCGTGTATTTTTCTATACAGAGATAGTTATATAAGCAATCACATCAACTCGTCAACACAATCTTGTATATGTTACCAACCGGTCAACTAACTACCCCTCCCCCGTAGCTTCGAAAACAATCACAACCCGTCTTTCCAGTTATTATCGTAAATTATTTCTGCGACTTCGTTTAATGTACAGTTCAGATGTAATCAGCAAAACAATTTCAAAAATCACATGCAAAATACATCCAAGCTAGTTACATTTTTTGTATTATTGGCTCCTGATTTTATACGGTGGTTTTCAATTTTCATGTAACACTTAGTACATAAAACAAAATGAAGAAATGATAAATCTCACAAAGTCTCTTTATTGTTAGGATTGGTAATGCTTTATTATTGAATGTATTTAAATTTTCAGTAATATGTTCAAACAGTTTATGATTTGTCTCCCTCTTGTTACCCTAGCAACCCGAGTACCGTACTATGACTGTCTCCATAAAAGCTTACTATTAATTACTTTTGTTCTTGTAAAATGTTTCGTTGGCTTCAGCATATGAATAAAATTTAAAAATCAAAATGATAGTGATACTAAATATATTTATATCATACAATACATGGCAATAACTGTGATGAAAAATAAAGTTGCATGGAAAGTTATGTATGTTGCAATCATTCTGATGTCTGTGGGAGATATCGAACTGTACAAGAGGTGATGTATGATGAATTAACCTAGATTATTAACGTAGTTTTTATGTCAAGCATATAAGAACTTTCTAGTAAGCTCTTCCTTCAATCTTCGTTAATTGGAATCAGAGGCAGTTGTAGAATTATAGACTTCATAAAAGATGCCGCCGCAAGTGCTGCATAAGGTTGCCACTGTGTACCTTGTCTACCTTCCATATAGTCAGCTATTCCACGGATAAGAATAAAAGAGTCAAGGCCATTTCCCATAACGGACTCCAAAACCTGAAATCAGATATAGAAAATAAGGTTAGTTGGACATCGCTCCAATCATCTGAAAGAACAGCTTAACATGTGTACCATATGACTAACAACAAAGAAAATTAGGAACAGTACCAAACTTACTTGATCGTATTCAGCATCATAACACAGTAAGTGGTGTTCTTTAGCAAAGTCACTCATCAATGCGTCATTATCCGTAACTGGTCTACCAGATCCCATACAACCAAGGCGTACGGCTGGTACGCCTGGTGGATAGAAACGCGCCAGTTCCTCGGGCACATCCGGATGCTTGATGTCGAATGTTACACCTTCGTTGATCTGTATAAAGCATGATCGTTAAAGTTTAGTATATCAGTTTCTATTAATTAATCTTGGTAAACATTCCATTCAAACTAGAAACAAACACATCAGACTTAACGCAATATCTTAGTTTAATAACAATTCTGTGAAAGTAGTTCGCGCACGATGCATAGTGACATCAAATCTCTTTCACGAAAATAATCTATAGGTAGGTTACATTATTAAAATACCGAAAGGTAGGTGAATGGTCACGCGAATTAATCGATTAGACTGATAATGACCTTATCTATTTTAATTCAAACAAGAACATGAATGAATGTTAATTAAAAGAATTGCGATTTGTCCATAGAACTTTCTCCAATTGTAATGGTTTAACTATTTTCTCATCAATCTCGTTTCATCACCGTGAATTTGCATAACCTCGAAGTATTCTTCATAAAAGCTATTAAGTTTAAAGGAGATTTAAACAGTAGGAACAAAGTGAGCATCAACAGAACATCAGAAACTATTATCTAATAAATACACTTTTGGGACTTACTTTAAGTTTTAGTTTGTCTGTATCAGGCGGCGGTCGGGCAAAATCAATGGGATCATCCTCCCCGCCTAGTACAGTCAAAGCAGTCTTTAAAATCTGATCCCATTCACATTTTTCTGGAGCTGCTTCGAAGCGATCAAGAACTTTCTCTACACAGTTCACTAAAGTCGGATCTCGAGCAGCGTACTTTCTTAGGACAAATCTTGGTGTTTTCATATCAACTGCATCTTCTGGAGGTTCAATCAATCGATCACAGTAAATGTAGATAGAGTCTCCTACACCATTTGATACAGAATGATTTGTATGATTGTTCATAGCTGAAGAATGCAATCCACTTGAACGTGCCACAGCACTCACTACAATATCACCCAGGCGAGAATGTTTCTCAAATTCGTATACGTGGGGTACGCTACCCCCAACTCCTACTAGAAATACATGTTGCACCGCTTGGAATGCCCCTAGAGAATGAAAAAGCATGTGTACTTGACGAATCACATGTTTCAACTATATCTAATTACCATAGACAGTGATGTATATAACAACTTTTATCTCTAATAAACCACACAGCTGTATTATGATACCCTAATCTTTCACATTAATGTCTAGTGGTTCGTTTATTAACCAGTATTTGTAGATTCTCATTCTCTTTCCCGACTTTATAGTAAGTAAAGGGATGATAGCAACCGATGGTTAGAGACCTTGGATGATATGACTCAAAATCGTTTGCTTATACTCTTACTACTTCTACCACTATGGGATTTGGATCGACAACTGTATCTCTGTGCTAATGTGGTATGGCAACTCGAACTGATGTACGTACGTACAAAGTTCTACGTTGTGACTGACTGATTATGATACGAAAATACCACAAGACAGCTGGTGACTTTAAATAATCATTCTGATATAATAGTGGAGTGTAGACATTAAAAAGATGAAAAATACTGTCAGTAAGAAGATACAATCACAGATAAGGATTATCTTTTTCCGTTAATGTACCTTTATCTCAATTACCTGTACTTACGCATATTGATTATTGAGAGACATTTATTACCTAGCAAAATCTTTTCGCTTGCAAATAAATCATGAAGAACTTATTTGTTTATAGAGTGAAATTATGTGGTTTAGAATGAACGCCGTGTTTATTTTAACAATAAAATATTACAGAGGAATCAATTACATCAAAAGACTATATAAATTTGTATTAAACGGAGCATGTGCGTTATGTTAACGAAGTTATTACAAATAAATCAAAGTTCATCCCCTATTCCTCAATGTATAGTAAATGAACTCAGAATGCATGAATTAGAAAAGGCGATCGTTTCCAAGTGTTTGAATCTTACTAAAAGACGGTTGCTGAAAGTCGACAGTACTGATGTACCAGTCCCGTTTCACAACGCTTGCATAACATTATGGCTGTAATGTGCGATCTTATAATCCAACTAAATAATGATAAGAATTTTCATAAACTTGATCTTATCGTGTTTTTGCATTTGTAACTATTTCCTATGCTAGAAAATCTGTCAGTGAAGTTCTTAAGCTGAAATGTGATGAAATAGACAATGTTTGTTAAATGATCAGTTGTTGTGATAACTGTATGACAACACTGAAAGCGATTATTTTTATTTTATTTTATTTTATTTAAACACATATATATTGGTACAAAAGGGCACCAGGTACATATGCGCCACACAAAATAATGAAAGTAGGAAGAGAAGGGATGAAAAGATAAGGCGGACTGAAATGTACAACCAGAAGACTCTTTCAGTTAGGAAAGTTAGAACCATTCTTTATGTAGAAAGTAAAAGAAGGTTGCAGCAGGATCGCCACTGGCTTCTATTCTGAGCCATATCTGATAACGTCTCTAGCCACTGTGTTGCACCATCTCTCGGACCCCAACCAGGGAGTCGTGAAGGACCAACGGAAGCTAGCCCTTTGCAGCTCTCTTTCATGCCACGACACCATGTCATACACTGACCTCCTCTCCGCTTTTTCCAACCAGTCCCAGGGTCGGCAAATAATGCACGACGTGGAAGTCTCCGGGACGACATTCGTAAAACATATCCAAGCCACCGAAGTCGGTGTTTCAAGATGGTGACACCAATTGAATTATCGTCTCTGCGCCCGAACACACGATGCCGAACCTCTGCATTACTAACAAGGTGTTGCCACTGGATGTCAGCAATCCTTCAGAGACAACGATGATCGAACACAGAGAGACGTCTAACATCCTCAACTCGGAGAGGCCAGGTTTCACAAACATAGAGCAAAACTGCTCTCACCGACGCGTTGTAGATCCGACCTTTTACAGCCAGACTAACATCACGAAGGCGTCAAAGATGGCCCAGATTGGCATAAGCCGCTCTGGCTTTCATTATACGTGCATCAATCTCATCACTCACGCCACCACCAGCGCTTATATAGCTACCTAGATACACGAACTTCTCAACTACTTCGATCTCCTCACCATCCAGGGTGAGTACAGGATTAGAATCCTGCCAGTCTTGTAGGAGTACCTTGCACTTGGAGGGTGCAAAGCACATGCCGTACCTGCGGACACTGATTGCCAACTGATTAAGTGCGGATTGCATGCCTTGGGCATTATCGCACAGTAACACAATATCATCCGCATACTCAAGGTCGAGAAGTCGTTCTCCAGGCAACATATCCACACCGCCATTACTTACATCCGTCAGAGCTGTTTCCAGGATGTCGTCGATGGCAAAGTTGAAGAGGAATGGTGAGATTGGGCAACCCTGCCTAACCCCGCTGCTCGAATGGAACAAGGGAGAAAGGTGGTTGTATGCCCTCACTCTGCCTGAGGTGTTCGTATACAGGGCCTTTAAGATGTTAATGAACTTCTCAGGCACACCCTTCTTCAATAGACAATCCCAGAGAACAGTCCTGTCCAACGAATCGAAGGCAGCCCTGATATCAAGAAACACTACGATTGTTGGCCTGCGATAAGTATGACGGTGTTCTAACATTTGGCGGAGGGTGAAGATGTGATCAATGCATCCTCGACCAGAACGAAAACCAGCCTGCTCCTCGCGAGTCAATCGTTCTCGGGTTTTAAACAACCTACGAAGAATGACAGAAGCCAATAGTTTGGACGCAATCGGAAGTAGACTTATCCCCCGATAGTTATTACAGGAACAACGTGAACCCTTTTTAAAGATGGGGACGACTATTGACTCATTCCACGATGTTGGAACACTTTCTTGCTCCCAAACCTTTGCAAACAACACAGTCAATTCCTTAGTCAGAAAGTCACCACCATCTTTAAAAAGAGCCGGAGGTAAGTCATCTGGGCCCGGTGATTTGTAACGTTTCAAGAGTTGGAGTTCCTTGCGGACTTCCGCCTCGTTTGGTGGATCAGTCGTCACCGGCCATGGGGGGCAGGACAAGCTGGTTGATGTTGCCGGAGCAGCAGGCCAGTTGAACTGCCCTTCGAAAAATTCCGCCCATCGTCCAAGACGTCGACAGATGTTAGTGATTGGCATCCCATCATCCTCGTAGATTGTTTCACTCACACCAGACTTCTTGCTGCCAGTGGCTCGGATGAGTTGGAAGAGCTTCCGGCAGTTACCAGATGCAGCTGCTGCTTCCATCTCATTAGCACGCTCCGACCACCAGGCTTCCCGGTCCTTACGCAAGCTTTGCCCGATTTCATTACGTAACAGCCTTCGTTTGTGGTCAAACTCACGGTCACCTGGAGTAGACCGACGGGCTTCCATCAGTTGTAAGGAGCCAGAAGAAACCCAGTGCTTGTAAGCGGGACGTTTCGCGAAGCCGCAAGCGGCTTTACTCGCCATTTTCATGGCGTCGTGAAGATGCAACCAATGCTCATCTATACTTTTCGGTGGGGTGGTAGCTAGCCTAGAGACTAGCTCCGCTCGATACTTACTTGCAACAGAAGTTGCAGCCAGTTTACTAATATCAATCCGTTGGTGGTGGTCAATCCTTCGGCCACTGAAAAGTAAGGCGAGATTGGCGCAGACCAGGGCATGATCAGACCCCAGATAGGTACTCCAAAAGGAGCGGCAGTCTTGTACACAACCACGCCAGCGGTAGCTGATCGCGATGTGATCAATCTGAGTCCAGGCTTGGGATGCAGAGGGAGGACGCCAGGTGGCACACCGGCGATGACTGTGCCGGAAGTTAGTGCTGGCCAGAAACAGGTTGTGGTCTGTGCACAGTTGCAACAAACGGTCCCCGTTATCTGTCCTGAAAGCGGTTGATTTCATTTAAATTTGCGAATGATCATCTAAACAGATATTTCGAACGAAAAGGTATTGGAAATATAGGAATTATTGCAATGCACAAGAAAATGAATAACCCGTACATACTGAAAGTCTACAAAAATAGTTTTTACCACATCAAACAATACTAAAAAACAACATTAAGCATAAACTAATCTTTAAAAAGTTGTGTCTGCAAAATGAGAGAATAATTTTACGTGAATAACAGTGCATACTAGGAAAATGAATGTGAATCACGTTTATTATAGAAATAAAAATTAAGAAATATAACATTGTCCCTACGATGTAGAACGTCAGTTCACTAGTTATTTGTACGGTTAGGACAGGATCAATGAGTACTATAAAGCGTAGAAAACCGTTAAGCGGTTTTACAAACGTTTTATCCATAGAGAAAATGTATTTGAAGTATTTGTCTACTCTAATATGAATAACAATTACTGTCCCAAAGCTCAGGATACTGCCTTAACACTTCAAAACCGAAATTGAGCTACAAATATCCTATTTTTATCTAGTAAAAAGTAAGAGTAAACATTTGATCCTGTTGACCGAGAGAACAAATAAATAATTTGTAAACTAACCAAGCAGCCGAGTTGTAATACTCCCAGAGGAAATTTTCGCTTGAAGTTCACGTCCAACCATGGGTAGTTTTGTGGAAATGACTTTATGTGGTCCTATGTTCCCAATAGTGTAAACATGTGATTCACCTAAAATAATAGAAAGGAAAACATTGGGATGTATAAATATACATGTAATTACCCTCAGATTTATAACGAACAAATGTTGTCTTCTGCTCCATCATTGCATCTACAGCTAATTTTTCACAAAGTAAATTAGTGATAATTGCAATTGTAGGTTTCTCAGATGTCGATACTTGTTGCATATGATTTGCTCCTTTCATTTCTCTGACAACTAAAAGAGAAAAATCAAGACAAGCTGAATTATTCATCATAAAAATCAAATTAGTAATATGTACTACATCAAGAAAGATATAAAGGCATCTAAACAAAACTTCCAATAATAAGTTATTGATTGACTACATAAGCAGTAAAGCGTCTGCTAGCTGCCTGAAGCATCAGGTTTAATTCCCAAGCACCAAAAGTGCATCGCCTACTTTAATAGGGACAGTTGAATACTGTCTTTCATTTTCACAAAACAAGTCATTCGAAGCCTAAGAACGTACACTTGTAATTAATGAATAAGTCCAACTATCGTTAGAACCATAGACTGAGTTTTTAACGTAAGGGAATGAAGTAGTGAAATTAAAATCATTTTTTTTTCATCACAAAATAAACCTATATAAAAATAAGAATAGATAAACAAAATCACTAAAACGTATATTTTTAAAATAAGATTGAAAAATGATATCCACATAACTAGAATCAATTTCGTAATATACCACTTAGTCACTGAAGGATTTGCCATTTTCATGCACACCTAATGAGAGTTGAGATAAACATGTTTTATGGAAAAGTTCAGAGGACTATTACCGACTGACGCAGTCGCAATAATCATTTTAGTATGGCACCCGCGTTACCATACCAACTGATAGGAAATCAAACGAATACGAAATATTTCGGCAGTATTTTCTTTCAGAACTAACTCATAGACACTACAAATAAACACATTTTTTTATTTAGTTATAAAGTCTTCATAATTAGATAGATTAAGAGCAAATGTACACAAATAGTTAACATCTTCATAGACCAATTACCATTATTATTATCATCATAGGTAGATCTGAATATTTACATGTATGACATGATAAGAATTATATTATCCACGAATTAGTCATATGGTAAAATCAATAATTACTTAAATAATAAATAAAACAACAATTAAAATATGATTGATCTCCATCATTAATTAGTGCATAAACAGAACACATGATATTTCGTGATTATCGATTTGAAGGCAATAAAATTATAGAAAAGTATAGTTGTTTAGATACAAGCAACACAATAATTTATTCGGCTTCATATAGTCAAATAACTGCATCAGTGAAAAAGGAAAGTATAATAAACCATCAATAATTCTATCATTTTATATTTGTGAATTAAATTTCACAGTGAACGATGACATAGATAATGGATGTCACAAACTAGCTACTAAAAAAAAATCTCTAAAGAGTATGTATAACTATGAAAGTGTGTGTATTGATCAAACAATTTTCTCACAAAGAAATCTAGTTATCTACAGTAGTAGTAATGTGTGTAGGATTGATGATAAGATATCGATATAGTAAGGAAATCATGTATTTACTATAGTTAGATGAGAGTTAGTAGGATCGTTACACAGTGAGGTCTCGTACTTTCAGAGAGTACTTGAGATGTAATTATTTATCTAGAATGTAACCCTATAAAAATCTACGTGCGTCAACACATATGAAGGTGCAATAGAACAAAGAAAGCTCAAGTTAATATGTGATACAGTGACGAAAACTGTGCCTACAAATAAAGTATTAGTTGATTTTCGCCACTTACTCTTTCCTCTCTCGAGGATTACAATCGTAACTGGTATCTGAAATATCTACGACTTCTTATTAAATGTCACTTTATTGAAAAAAACATTTTGACCAAATATCTAATAGAAATGTAGAATACACACATCAACATATAGTCAGTCGTAAGTGATTTTTATTGGCTAATTCGCAATTGCATGGAATTTCCAAACCTACGAGTTATGGACTTATAAGCAGAGATGGATAGTGGCTAGTAGTCGAATCCAAGACACGTGTTTCGCCCTATTTGAGACTCGTCATCTGGACACGCCTGAATCCCAGAGCAGATGATTATTCTGGGACGCGAATTCAGCACCGTTCGCTTCGAACGCCATCCCATTATTTACTTACTACTGAGGTCAAAGAGCCACGTGCTTCTGGAATGTGGTGAGGTTTAATTCAACTGTATTGGTTGTTTGAATTTTCCC
The DNA here is from genome assembly GCF_000237925.1 of Schistosoma mansoni. Lineage (NCBI taxonomy): Eukaryota > Metazoa > Platyhelminthes > Trematoda > Strigeidida > Schistosomatidae > Schistosoma > Schistosoma mansoni. The sequence goes on from NC_031495.1 coordinate 36,185,531, forward strand.
ACTGATGTTAAGAACTGATAAGCCTCTTTTAGGCATATGTGCATCCTGTTCAATGTTCACTCCGGGACTCTGATCCAGAACCCAGTAAAAAAAGACTGAACAATTTCAGTCCTAAGCACTGATGGGAAAATCCAAACAACCAATATAATGAATCAGATTATAGTTCATTCACAGGAACTTAAAAATGGTATTACAAAACAAGAAAAGGTATTATTTCCCATGCCGCATTCCACAACGATGACTTCTTTGAATTTGCTAATTAGATCAGTTGAACATACGCGTCTCTGAGGTCAAATTATTTGAATAAGCTTAGTCGATCACAAGTGCGACTGCATCAAGTTGCATTTTTTTATCAATCATACTTTGAGAAATAAGTTTAAACTCTAAAAAGTATGAACTTGTAGGAAATCATACCTGTTCCGTATATAAAGAAAATACGTTTATATGTATTTAGAGTGTAATCCTACACAGATTGAACCAGTACAAAAAGTTCGTATGTACCCAATAACATATTGTCCTCTGTTTATTATAAACAATAAACTGCGTTACACTGTTTCCCTATTATTCATACAAATTCGTGCGGATTAATGTACCATCGCTTGAGAACAACCCTGTGTGAATATATCTCCCATAATCTTTATATTTTCTTCGTTAGGTTGGATCATTTTATTGACGAGAGCACCCATCTTCAATGCCTTTTAAGGAACCTGTGACCTAATCTCACTGTTTTAGTTAAATATGGACAAAGGAAAGATCGAACCTCATTACTATCCACTCTACAGTCACAAATCATAAACCTCGATTATAATCACTGATGATGATGTAAAGCTGGCAAAGTGTAACTCTTAATAAATAGGCAATTAGTAGATAACGAATATCTATAATACAGAGAATCTGTATACTGACCATGATTTTGTAGATGAATTTTTCTTCGGAAACCGAACTGACCCACATGCTTGCCTTCCAGTGGTACCAACTGTATCAGATCTCGGTCGACTAATTCATTCAATTGAACTTGTAATAAAGCACGATTATCACATTCTAAAATACTAAAAAGAAAGAGGTAAACAGTAAGAATAAGCAGTGTGATACTACATTCTTAATTAGTTCTGGTTTTCTTTGGTATGGTTACTAAATCAACATCTAAAAAAACAATTAGCATAAATTTTCAGTTAACAAATTTTCTTTAGGTAATTGAAGATAGTAAAGATGAGCATTTTAACAAAAAGAAAAGTGTATCGATTCTAGTTGACAGAAGTCATTTGTTTCTAAACAGATAATTTGTTTGCTTCAAACAATTAAGTCATCACCAGATCAGAATGACCCCAATTTATAAAACAAAATGAATAGAGTTCAAATAAAATGTAGATAATTCAGACATCTTTTTCAACCCAAAAAACCTAGAAGTTCACACATTCTTGAGATGAAACTGGCTGAACAATGGTATAATATAGTTTTACCACGTCACGTTATTCGCAAAGGAGAATTTCTTTTTTTTTTTTGGAATTTTTCGAAATCAACTCAAAAACTTGAATATCCTAGTCAGTTCTACCCTTAAATTTTTTAGGTGTCAAGTATTAATAAGCAATAGCGATATTCAAAGAATTTATATGCTTTGGGCTGATTAGTAACCAATGTTCTTTGGTGAAGGACTAAGTTTACTGATCACGTTTGGCACGTTACAACGGGGAAAGATTATTGAACTTGGAAACATCTTTCATAAGACAGCTGACTATAATTGGTAGGAAGTCATGAGTTTAGTACCTCGGTAAGAAGTAAAGAGCAGACGACATGGTCGATTATCAAATGGTCACTACATATAATTAGTCTAGTCACTTTTGTGGTCAGTTTGAATTCCTACGTTATTAGGAGACAGTCGTAAGGCTAATTTGTCAAACGTTCGGAAGAAGTACAGTTATAGTAGATATGTTTTAAGTTTAGACATTAACCAATATTTAGAAAATTAAACAATAAGACTCATAAACAAAAGTTTTTAAGACCTAAGTAAGAACCTTAGGACAGTAAAAAACGTACGATGAGAGTTGCACTACTAGTAAGTAGTTACAATCGATAAGCGAATAAATAAAATATTTTCAAACAACTGGGTTAGTTGTAAAAGTATGATACATGTTTACTGAGGAACAATTAGACCAAAAAAGTAATCCAATTGCTAATTCGTTCTATTGCAACTCAAAATTCTAGATTAGCCTAAAATGAAAAAACTCAATCAAATGATTATAAAGCAAAAATAACGCTAATGGTGCTGGTAGACGATTGTAATCAACAAGATTCCGAACCCAAGTGAACGCCTATGAAAATGAAATGTGATGTACAAAATATACAATTGTTGATAAAGTGCGTACTAATAATCAGTGTTTTTCTCTTTACCTGACTAATCAGTGTCTATAAGATTTAGAAATCAGCCACTGTTTATTTTATTATTTATTTGAACACATAAATATTGGTACAAGGGGGCACTAGATATGTATGTGTCACACAAAAAATTGCCATTTCATTCAATTGTGTGAGGGTTATGATACTGCCCAGGTGCACAGACCGAAGCAGGTCTCAAGTAAAATGGTAAGTCTTATATGAAGCCAACCATGATGCTTTTATAGACGAAGAATGTAACTAGTTTATCGGATGTGTTCTATGGTCATCGTAGATTACTTCTAAATAAAATATTCAAAGTAACATAACTGATAGATAAATATCAGTAATATCAGAGATGAACGGTTATATTAAAATGTTTGACAAATTGATGGGCTTACTAATTAGTCGGAGTCTCACATGTAACAAGAAATACAATACTTCATGAGGGTAAAAGTACCACGATTTTGACTTGATTTTGAAATCAATCACTTATTTTGCATTTATTGCTACACCAAAAGTTTAAAATAATGATGATTTGATTGGGGGACTTTTAAATAATTTTTGTACTAATCAATCATTGAGTTTCCAGTTCAGAGAGAAGGCACTTACATAGAATCTGGCACATATATGTGTTGGCCAAGGTTGCCGTACTTGATGCATATGATGAGATGTTAATCACAAAAGAGATCAAAATAATTTAGTAGTAATGATGACGATAGAGAAAAAAGCTTAACCAAAAGAAGCAATAGGTAAACTTTATGAACTAAGCAATGTTTTAATAAACACATATCCACAGAAAGAATCATTTCATATGTTACATTACACCATATGACATACTCTACAAAAACCTGTGTAAAAGGAAATATATCAATAAGTGAAAAAATAATTTGTTAATTATTTGGCGCATTAACAAAGAGACAAACGAGATCATGATAAATCAAGTGGCAGAAAATCAATACAGGATAATATCTCCTATCTTTATAAACAAGTCGAAGGACAGCGTACTGAAAAAAAAGGTAATTGTAGACCTTTGTTACCTGTCATTTCTTAACAGGTTATTCATCAAACAAGAACATAGATCAAAGGTTTGAAGCTGACAAAAATTGGAAGCATGTATCAGTACCGTTTAATTATAATGGTACGTTGCTTAAAAAATAAAGTCATCAAAAACATATTTTGTGTGCAAAGTTATTGCGTACTATAAGACAGATTACGAGGTAACCTGCACAAAAATACTTGTTAGTTACCATTTCGGTAATAATAATCCTGATAAGTATAGCCAGGTGCAGTTACGTGGTTCATACAAATAACTTGATGACCCTAAAGACGGATGATATAAGTCTGTGAAATACGGAGAAAGTAGGTTTCTTTTATTTTAGCTACGAGGATCCAATCGAAAACAATATTGTTCGCTTAGATATGTTGTTCTAAATCACAATATGGGAATTTTTCTAATACGAAGTATTTAATAAAAATATTTTTAACGCTGATTAAATTCTGTCGATTTACATATTAAAAGCCAAAAACCATGACAAGCTAGGGCATAAACATCCGGAGATCGAATAGTGTGAAAGTAGATAAAATATCCATAACCATCTAGTTTAAGAGAGCATGGAGAAAAAAGTGGGTATTAGGAGTAAAACGCAAAAATACAGAGACTATTTGATCATTTCAACAGCGAGAAAAGTTGCAGGAAGGGTGTTCTATTGATTTTGTTTGCAATGTCAAAACGTAAGTTGTCTGTGAAATTTAAATCGCTTCACTAGTCTATCTACTTTCTTGTACTGATGAGTCAGACGATAGTCAGATAATATTAAGTGAGAGTAGTAAGGAGAATAAATTTTTTAGATGGTAGCAATCCCACTTTATCAATTAATAAGTTGGCTGTCTAGATCAGTTAAAAAGGGGCTAAGCAATATATATATATATATATATATATATATATATATATATATATATATATATATATGATACAGCTGCAAACAGAGAACAAATCAAAATTGGTTAAATCAAACTGTTAATCGTGTTGTATGTGTTGTTTTTTGACTGTTTAATTTACCTTGGACACTGTATTTCACTCGACTCTTTCAAGAAAAGAACCAAAATTAAAAAGGGAACGATGTATATTTTGTCCTGCTAACAAAGTATGCAAAGCATAAGAGCAATTTAGAAAGAATAAAGATTTTAAAAACAAAAAGGATTTATTAAAATTTATGGAGTGTGTAATTAAGTAACAGAAGAGGCAAAAAAAACCTGGTAGTAGAACTTTCTTTACTATAATTAACCAAACTTATGAAAAGAGAAAAATTTTATTCACATACACATGTCTGTACAGAATGATAGGAATTGAACAACAATTCAGCATCATAACAAAAATAAATGTAAAAAGGAGAAGTGAATGGCTGCAACAATAACACGAAATTAAATATTCGTAAATCTTACAATACAGAAATAACTAGAAACACTAGTAGATAAAATGAATTGCAAGACTGAATACATCAATAAGTGATAAATGCATAGGACTATACAAACAATTATGGTAGATTTAATGGAGGAAACTATCCATATTCATTAAATTAACTCTTGTTATTGATTGGTTAATATAAAAGAAATTTAGAAGTTGTAGACATGACAAACAATATCGCGATTACGTAACAGATAAGCTAGCAAAACTTAGATTCATTTAGTGTAGAAAATTTTTGTAAAGCAGTTAATCTAATCAATAAGTGAAAAGAAATACCTGAAGATGTAATTTACATACTTCGGTTTACTGAAATTGTCCTACTGAAGCATACAAATTGTATGAACATTTTTCACATAAAAATAAACTAGTGTAGAACTATTTATTCAAAAATAGTCTAAGAGTAATATTTCTAACTGTAATGCTAAATATTGACTACTCATGTCATTAAACGAGTATGAGTCCCCATAGGGTTATTGGTAATTTCAAACAGATAATTTGCCTGAAATGATTTCCGTCAACAGCTCTCAATCATTTACGACAGAACACTTTGTCTAGGTACTGAGTATCAGACATGTAACTGATAGTTTTAAAGTGGTACATGGTAATGATTAAATACGATTTTAGTTATTCAGTTCGCTGAAACTAATATGTACTGAAACAGGAAATAACTAATGAAATAAAACATTCAGTTTCCTTTCTTACAAATATACTGTATAATTACTGAAAATAACACAATATATAAGGGAAGAAAAACAAAAACATGGTTTCCAGAGAATAAATGCAACTTAATAGCCATACATAAACCCATGAAGTTTATTTAGAATAGATTTTGTATACAATTTCTATTTGAGGTACTATTTTAGTATGAATTAAAGAACTTACTACTTCACAGCCTTCGAATATATGATATCAGTCAGTCAGTCAGTCAGTTACAACGTAGAACTTCGTACGTACGTACATCAGTTCGAGTTGCCATACCACATTAGCACAGAGATGAAGTTGTCGATTCAAATCCCATAGCGGTAAAAGTAGTAAGAGTATAAGTATTATGTGAAAGATAAGGGTTTGAAGATGTTATTGAAGGAGTATAATACAGTGAAATAAATTTGGAAAGAGAAAAAGGATAGGGACATGAAGAATTCAGAAGATTAGAATTTGGTAGAACACAAAGAGTGGATGCACCTTCGCCATTGCAAACGATTTTGAGCCATGTCATTCAAGATCTCTAACCATCGGTTGCTATCATCTCGCGAATCCCAACCAGGTAGTCTACACCTACCAACATGGCTCAGTCCACTTGTCAGTGACTTCATGGATTTGTGCCATGTATTGGTCTGGCTGCCCCTAGCTTTCTTTCAACCTACTCCTACACCATGAAACATTGAACGACGGGGCAGTCGGTGGTTGAGCATACGTAACACATGCCCCAGACATCGCAACTGATGAAGTTTCATTACTTCACCAATCGATTTGCCATCCTTACCTAGTACCCGTTTCTTAACAACTGCATTACTTACCCGGTGTCCCAGGATATACGAGCAATGCGTCGAAGACACCTATGATCGAATACTAGTAGCCTACGAATATCCTCTACTCTTATCGGCCATGTTTCACTGCCATAAAGTAGGACGGAACGAACTGCTGCACAGTAAACCCGTCCTTTTGTTGCTAGACGGATATCTCGCCTACGCCATAGAATGATATACTTATGACATGAACAGACACCAATCACTATCATAACAAAGTCGGGAAGCCAAACAGTCACAACGTGGAACTTCGTACGTACGTACATCAGTTCGAGTTGTCATACTACATTAGCACAGAGATGCAGTTGTCGATCCAAATCCCATAGTGGTAGAAGTAGTAAGAGTATAAGCAAACGATTTTGAGTCATATCATCCAAGGTCTCTAACCATCGGTTGCTATCATCCCTTTACTTACTATAAAGTCGGGAAAGAGAATGAGAATCTACAAATACTGGTTAATAAACGAACCACTAGACAACTGAGACAAAAAAAAATTTGTTTAGTACAAAATGAACTAATAGAAAGCAGCTTAACTGGATTTTATTTATTGTAGATAGAAGTTCCTCTACGTTCTACTCCCAGGTAACTAAAATGAAGATAATAGTCTTATCAGATAGACTAACCTATCACTGAACCGATAAGCGTAAACTACTGAAATGATTTACTACTACAAATTAATCTTGGTTAGAAATGTATAAAACTAATTGCAATTTCGTAAAATCAACTTATTACTCGCATGTATAGGCCATTACTAACAAATTTAGTGCGACACAAGGGTACTGTGAAGAACGTTTATCATTCTTGTTACTCAATACAACTAATTTTGTTGTTACGGTACTGATTCACTTGATCACTTAAAAAGCTTGTATTGAAGGAGAAAAACTTACCGAATAAGGTCGTCCATGGATAAAACATTAGGATAAGCTTCTTCTAATCTCATTTGTAACGATTCACGTAAAACTTGTTCAGTTGGTTTATTGTCTCTCTCTAAATAAATAACACGGGAAAAATAAATATAATTACGATGTTAATTCTTTGTACAGATAAAACTGAAGTAAACAAATCATATGACTCCTTGTCATTTAAATTATCTACATCCTTCAAGGAAAAAAATGAATTCTTGTGGAAAATTTAATCATGCGTAAGTGATGAAATGAGTAGTCAGAATCGAGTCTTATATACACATAAAGATAACGAAAATTAGCTGAGTGGACGAGATAAGATGAAAAATATAATCAGTGGAAAAATATTGGAAACAGCTTAAGACTCATATTATTAATGCAAACCATGCTACATGTAAGCAGAAGTAAACGGAGTAATAATTTATTCACTTACGATTCCCTAACCTAAACGTCTAGACAAAAAACTGTATTGAAAAACAAAGAGAGTAAATCACTATTACAACTGAAATGAACATAAATCGAGTTTTAAATGTCCGCTACTCAGGAAAAAAGGTCAGCAATGACAAATGGAGTAAATTAAGTTGGATCATTGAAAAACGACTTTGCTTACATTAAAAAATGCGGTAGTATAACTATGGTGTCACTGACTATCTTTTTGTGTAACTCTCCAACGTGGTGGAACTACAGATAGTGCACTACTTATTACTTTAGAGGAATATAGCTACAATTGTCGAGCCTTTTTGCTGGAGCAACAATAGATTTGAAATACAGTTATCTTCTCCATGTAATGGTTTCAACCTTAATCAATTTATAAGATATAATTTATGAAACTAGTTTATTGAGTAAATTGATTTGAATGAAGTTTATTCAGACTGATGACTGATAAAATCCAAGAGCAAGATCAATACTTAAACCAATAGAGCCGTAGTATCGAGTCTAGACAAAGGAAATGCTCGAAATATAGTCAAAAAATTTAACACATACATAACTGTGCTAACTAAAACTATCCAAGGTGATAAAAACAACTTATTTTTTTTAACTACCATGTCTTTGTAATCAATGAACGGTGGTCCCTAACTATTACGAACAAATGCAAACACAAAATTTACAGGTTTCCAACATTAAGTCAAGGAGATATATATGGTTCACATCAAATAGTGATATGCGCTAGAACATAGAAAGGGACTTCTACGGTGAATCACTGATAATAGGTTGAAGATAGCAACTGAATGCATGAAATATTCCAAATAGAAACGATAAACAATAAACAACTGTTTACATATATTTTGTAGTATGGCCTAGCAACAATATAGCCTGTAAATAACGTCTGATGGATAGGACACATAAATGTATAGCTTTTAAAGGAAGATTACCACCACCAAAGGTGCTTTCAAATATTATTTATATAAAGTAATTCATAAAATGTCTAACAAGTGAATTGTAGTTAAGGTTGAACAACAACATTAGTAAAATAAAATTAGAATTTCGATACGATAAACTGATTAAAATGATGAATACTTCATGTTTGAAAACTGAGATCACTACAAAAGTCAGTACGAGATAGAAAGTAGTGAACTATGGTCTGAACTTGCATTGAAATCTCAAATAATTATAAGCTTCTGATTATAACATAATGAGAACTCAATGTAATAACACTTACAATTATTTACCAAAGTAAATTGAAAAAAAAGTATGCAATTTGGATAATTAATTATGTGTTTTATTAACAAAATCACCCGACAAATTATTACTGGGATAACACTCATACAAACTGCGATTCAATGAATAAATCAAATAAGAAATTTTTAATAGTTTTCTCATCTAGTAGTCGTTGTAAGATGGGAAGCTGTGATAGAATGTTGTACATCAGAGAGTACAAACAATCGCCTAAAGGCGTTGTCAGCTAATAATTAAGGATACTTATTTGTGTTAAGATAGTTCCGTTTATTTCTTGAATGTTTGGACGCATCCAAAATTTCGACGTGTTTATGTCAAAGGAATTTATAATATTTCATCAAGTAACAGAAATAAAGAAAATATAAAACATTGGAGTTGTGAAGTAAATAAAACTGATTTCAGTAGTATTATATCCGGCAAAATCTTGAGACTATCAGAATGTTTATAGTAAATAAAATAATTTGCATGGAATAACTTCATCAGGAGAAATGATTCTGTTAACAGACTTGTTTCAGCTAATGCTTATAGAATATGAAAAAGCGAAAACAAAACAAGAAATAAAGTGAATAAAATGAACTTTTTTTACCACGAGTGGATGTAAAATTAAACTGTAAAGATGAACTAATGACGAACGTGCGAATTGCTTTAAGTTCAAGGAACATAAATCAAAACCGAATGTTGTTAATCAAACGTAAATGATTGGTTTTAATATTCAAAGGACGCTACTCACAAGATTGTTTGTAACTAGTGTGTAGCGAAACATGACGTCGAAGTCTCTACATTTGTCAGACGGAGCAAACATTTTCAGTGCGTCAAAAGCACAGTGTCGGCAGAACACTTGGAGACCAGAAGAGAAGACAGTTCAGATGGCAGAACAAATTGAAAGATGTCAATGGACGAGTGCAGGCTATGCATATGTGCTATGTAAATACTTTGTAACTTCTAGCAATAAGCACACATTCCTCTTGCTTATTTTCGTGTTTAACAATATTAGCGTGAACTAATATTCTGCTCAAATGAGTGAAAAAATAGCAGAATAGGAGCTAGACTTTGAAATGCCAATAAAAAAACTCCACGACAAAAATTCGAGTCGTACATAAAGATTATTATTATTATTTGATGTGTGGGGGGGAGGATGATAATGATTGGTTGTTCAGTTAGTCAGATTAGAAGATAGTCTGAGAGGCGTTAGATGAGTTATATATTGTGCTATCCTTTTTATTATAGAATTGTGCTAATTTGTTTTCGGTTCTTAGTGTGGAAATATATTTACGTTCTAGTCAAGTTAATTGATCTGCATTGTATTGAAATCCTGTATAATAGACACTGAGAGGGGATCCAGTATAGGCAAATCAACGTCCCATTCGTAAGGATGTGTAAGACAAACCGTTATAACATTAATAATGATAATAATAATCCTTCCAATGGCATACGTTTGATTACAGTAAAGGATTCTCAGCACAAAGTACGCAATACTGCGATTAACCTATGAATATTTAGAATACAAGTATTCAAAGTTTCTAAACAGTAATTAGCTGCTATTCGCATTCACTTGTAAACGTTCACAATCAATCATGCTCCCGTTATATTTTTTAACACCGAATAAAGTTAATGCGTGCATTTCATAATAATCGCCTATCGTTTCTTTCAGAGGGAAGAGGAGGACGAAGTATACGAACCACCAGGGTGGTATCCATTGAGTTTCACAATAATCAGAATTAACGAAACGTTGTAAACGTAAATGCGGTTAGCAGACATAATTTATTAATTAAAACAAATATAAAACAAAAATCGTTTAAACATCTCCGTCATATTGAAAGACTAATATTTGAACGAAACAAAAAATAAATGAGCATTTTGAAAAATAATAGCACAGAGGTTTGAGAAGGCATTCGAAAAAATTTTCAGACTAACCTGTTCATCGGTCATACTAAACTACATTTTCCTAGTAATAATGGAGAAGGTTCCTCTGTAAGAGACATAAAATAGGCTTGATTACTATCTCTAATATTACTGGTCACATTTTACAGTTTTTCTGCCGTAAATTATGTACAGTCAGTGTATAACAATGCACAGAAACAGTTGTCCATTTTAAGTGTATTATCATGAAACGTATATTTTTGAGACTTTGAACATACGCAAGTTCAAATTATTCATTCTCATCACATGAATAAAGCGGAAGGAAGGAAATCACAGAGCTAAACTCCATAAATTTGTTGATACTTACCCTGACAAAACAGATATGAACCGTGAAGGGAATTTTTCAACGCTCAGTAACCACCATCGTTATATGTAACAACACAATTATAAAGTACAAGTTAATGTACCTAAGTTTTCGCCACATTGCTTCAGTGAGACTCATCCATACTGCAAACGGTAAAAAAGGCTCCAACCTACAACTTAGTAATTGAAATTCAGTCTATTTCGATTGTCCCACTGTACTGGTGTTTAGTTTTAAGTCATAAATGATAATGCTGATCGATACAAACTATGATGATGAGACAGACAGTTCACCCAGCTTGTATAGTTAATAATTAGCTCACTGCAATTACTCCTCACAGTTGAAACCGATGAACTAAACAATCCATTAAGCTTTATATGTGAGAAAGAGTACATTTAAATTAAATAAATCAAACCCCTCGCATCCCAAATAAACTGTTGGTTACCTCGAAGGTTTTGTCAAAAGTTATAATTCAATTTTAGAATTTCAGGATTTAATGGCATATAGGAGAGAAAATGATTAATAATAAACACTATACACCGTTAACGACTGCTCAAGGTAATGGGTAAGTCATTTAAATGCCAACTGCTTAGAAAAAGTTGAAGAAACATTATTATGTTAACCGATAAATCGTAAAAGTGAAGCACTGATGAAATAAATTGGAATGAAATAAATAGTTACAACTTTAAACATTAGAACTAAAAGTGAGTTTAAAAACACATTAGAAAAATAATTGCATTATATTGTAATCCAATCCAGAATAAACAAAAAATCATTATCAAAATGATGTAAAATCATTACACCTGAAGCAAAACTCTTGTATCTGAATGAATTAAAATTTTTTACAAAACAAAAATACCAATTTTAGACAATCCCATCTATCATATTCACGAATGACATTTAAAACGCTAAAATGAAGCAAATACAGAACCGTGTTATAATACCATTTACTACACACTAAACTAGCGATTGGTTTTATTAAACTCTCCTACTGTAGATGCAATCAATAAACACTTAAATCGATATAGAACACAATAAAACTTTTCATTGATAGCTTTTAATCAACTCTCTTCTTGTAAATTAATTCCGAATGGAAATAAGGTTGATCAAGTTAACCAAGTAATTATGTAACTTTAGATATGTGCTATAAGTACTGTACAATCAATCACTACTCATTGAATGAGCGGAATTTAGTACTTTAGTACAGGCTGGTGTACTTAATTGAGAGCTATATCCTTCCCCAAATATCACTAATATTCACTAACTGAATAATGCTGGCTAAGCCGGTCGAATCTTGACAAAAAATGTCGTGACTAAATACGAACATTTAAGACTAGTGGAAGATGATTCGGTGTTGTCGCCAATTGAGATCGTTGCACCATGTGAATCTATGGTACAATTAATCTTATACGATAATTTATTATGTTGTAGGGTCATTCACCATAGATCATTGAGTCATCTCTCCATTATAATTTCAGGTTAGTTAAATTGATTTAAGCACTGGTACCTTTGTGAAATGACAATTCTTTGTAGCTACATGGTTTATGTTATTTTTAAATATTCCTGAGGATCAGTGACAAACAAAGCATTTGGGGGGACAACTGTATTGTCGTCCACTAGTAGTGTTCAATGCCGTTTGTTTAGGATTCCCTCTATCTTATGAGGTTTTAAATTCGTGGTAAACGGCCCAAAAATCCTTGACTAGACAAATGAGTTACATGAAATTTTATAATTATTTAAGTCTTTTAAAACACAGGGGGGTTGAGGTTAGCTCGCAAATCGGTAAAAAAAGTAATTTGAAACCATTCACTAAATGGTGAAACAATAAGCGAAATTATCAGTTGGATCAAACATGACGTTTTATAATGACTGCTTTCTGTTTAACAACCATTGGACAACAGCACAAATTAAAATTAAATTTATCAACTTTTGTAAAGTTAGCTATCACTCACATTTAGTAACATCTGTATGGTTTAAAAGCAGAAAACAGATATACATGTGTGAGTTGAAAAGAAAGAAATATTACGTAATTCAATGCTATATTACCCACCATTTGATAAACCCTCATATACTAGACGACCAGAGACTACTACACAAAGAAAACACAAACCATTTATACAAAAACGATGTCTAGTTTCAGTTTCATTTTTTAATTCCAAAATGTTTACATACTGTGTAAGAGGTCAGCTTGTCAAATCGCCCAGAGATTAATAATCAGATGGAGTTTACAATTTCTATGGCACCAGAATCATAATAACTAATGTTTAGCGATTTCGAACACAAATTAAGAAGAATGAATCTAACTGTAAATTTATTTTGTAACTACACTACTTTACACATTGCTAATCATGTAAAGCACTCAAATAAACAATTCTTATCACTATATAAACACATTTAGTGAGACAAACAACTTTTGCGACTGCATTCAATAGCGAAATACACAGAAAAAACAAAAACGTTCGTGTTCTACGCAAATTCAAATTAGTATACAACGGTGGTTGATGTATTTCATAAGAGAGAACCAAAAACTCATTCCAAAAGAATAAACACGATTGAAAATGATATGAATCAATTACATTCAATAGAACAAAGACAAATTAAACAAATTATAAAAAGTTCAATTGCATTGTATAAACAAATTGAATGAATCTTCAATATGTTTTATCATATTGGCCAAATACACACGTCAAGTTGCAAAAACATACGCGCAAATAAATAATGTAAACGGAGACTAGAAATGAAGTTACTAAAAAAATGGTACACACAGACAATTTTATTGACGAGGTTAAACAAACAACTAGCCAGCCAAAATAGATTATAATTATTTTTAATGATGATTAAAAAGTTTCTATACTACAATGTATTTACACGATAGTGATATTGAAATTTCGAAATAATACTCTTACTAAGCACAGATTTACGTCATTAGCCTTGATGTACACTGTTGGTGTAGAAGCTAGTGCTTCTATACGGCTGTTTAGGGCGAGGTAAGTGGAACAGGATTGAAACCTGTGACCAACTGGCTAAGTGTTTTAACCACTAAGTTACCTTTACCAAATATCAGTCTTAGTCATGTATTGTTTTCGACCATAATTTCGAAAAAGTCTTATTATTTTTATTGAATTTTATTGAAAATGAATGTTTACTGAACTGTAAACACTCTTACCATGATAAATTATAACACATCTCATAGCTTATATAATGGTGATTATAATACGGCTACTGTGTTTGGAAAAGTACTCAGCAATAAACAAATGCTAATTAAAATGTACGGTAACCAGGGTGATTTAAGTAAATATAGTTGCACAAAACATAGAGACAATGATATTTAAATTTAATTGAAATGAATTACAAAAATATTATCTTCCATAGAAAAACCAACATAATGAACAACGAGTAATATCATGTTCATAATACCTTTTTTGATTGACTGAGCCTAAAATAGTATTACTGGTGATGAAGAGTTCAAGATACGACATGAGGTTTCAAAAAAGATGAGACTGCAAGAATGGAAAACATACATAAAACACAAGACTTGAAGAGAATTAAAGAAATGAAAGCATAAGTATCATTTCGACTGACACTTAAATATGTCATAATTAATGATTTCCATATTTGGATCAAAACGAACTCTTGAACTCCACAAACTAAAATTCTACGCCCGTCAACAAAACTCAAGCAGTACAGTCAGTGACTCTATCGAATGATGAAATGTAGTTTGTTAGTCGCCAGAACTGCTGCTGTTACAACCTAACCTGATGGTTAATACTCCAAGTTTTGGTAAGTGGTGACTGGAATTGAATAAGACGTATCTAAACCAATTTAGTCCATGAAGATTGACAAATTAATGAGTCTATTTATCCCATATATCAAGCTATGTACATTTAACTTCAATAATACCTATTCGGGGAATTAAATCTTCACAGCTACAGTTACAAGAGAAGTTGTTGCGATTTTTAACTTCTAAACAAATCTGACTATAATCTGTCTTAAATGTGACAAAAGCAATAAAAATATCCTATAAAAATAATAACAAGTAAAAAGTGCATCTGTTTACGTAATATAATACATAACTGAAGTCAAATATAAGAAGTCAAGTAATAATTACCGTGATCTCTTTCACGTTCCAAATTATTATTCTATGGATGGGTGAAAATAGGATGATGAATTTTTTAATAAAAATATTCACAAAGTAGGTAATACAGAAGAATTTGTACTAACAGTTATAGAATGAAGGCATTTTCAATTATCTATTATCAAAAGGTATATGCTATCGATCACTTAAAAAGCAAGAATCAAACTTACTCAATGAATTTAAGCATGAACTTATGTTTAAAAAGCAGTCGATTTTCTAGTATCCTCGAATTTAGGTTTTACAGACATCATTTGCTAGACGTTATTTAGTCCTAATATAGAGATGCGTGAAAACCGTAGGACGCAAATACGATGAATTCATATTTACTTGACGTAGATCTGAAGAATAAGAAAGCTACGAAAATGCACTACAGTAGATACTAATATCATTAAAGTAAAAAATGAACAACTATCAACTATTGTGCTTTTCGTTATGAAATACACTGAACATATTGAAATCAGGACGATTCAAATGAGACAATATGGGCTGATAAATGGCCAAGGAAAACAGTAATAAAAGTTGAGTGACATGATTAGATCAAGAGTTCTTCATGATCGCAGAATACAATGGGTGAAATGAGCCTGACCAATTTTCATACCTGTATCATTCGTCTGAGGTTAAGATAACCACTAATAAGACAAATCAAAAAGCAAGGATTTGGAACTTTATCAACGATTCAAAATTATTGAAAGACATAAATCACAAGTGGAAAAGGGTCAAGACAATAATCTAAGAAATGAAGCAAGAGTGAAATGATTTATTCTCACAGAGAATATGTTAATTACTAGGGAGAGTATTTTCAGCATGATTTATAAAGTATCTGGTTGTCTAGACACATTGAGTTGAACGAATTTTAACCTGGATTTAGCAAAGATTTCCATAAACCAATTTGTCGTCTTATTTTATGGATTCTACCAATATATCTCCGGAGTGAGAATCTTCTGGGAAATTTCAGATAGACTTCCAGTTATTGGGCTAGTTATAAAAGACTTATAGTGATAAGTATGTACTCAATGATAAAGTTACTTATTTAACTGTCCAGCTAGAATTAAAGTGAGACTCGAAAAGAAAAGCTCCGAGTTTAAATCTGAGTAGCTAACAAAAGCAAAGTAGCATAGTATTAGTTTTGTAGATAAAAAAGGAACCGTAACAGATTGAATAACAGTGACCAAATACTTCATAACTATTTATTATTATCTTATATAAAGTTTTACATAATTAATGCGCGATGACTAAGTATCATGAATCAATAGTTTTCAACTGCTTTTGGCCAACGAAACTCATTTCAGTTATCTTAAAGTGTACGCCCACTTGTTATAACACAAAAGAACTGCAATTCCATTGGCTATACCACTACTGATATTAGAAAACCTTCACTAGAAAAAAGAATAAAGCAGTCTACTTACAGTACTCATTTATATATATATATATATATATATATGCTTACAATGTTTGATTTTAAGTCATAGCTCCTGTGGGGATGTGGGTAGTAACACTACTAGAGCACCCTAACCATAGTAACTAAAAGGGGATTTACACCTGTGAAATAATACTTGAAAGACATCGTTCTTAAAAAACTGAATACAATTACCAGACAAGTAAATTCTGAAAATGTTTTAACCTTACTTTGATATAAGCCATCATATAACTGACTAAAGTTACCTGAAATCCCTTAATTCAAGCAACAGATATCGCCACAAATATATTCTCTTGACAAAAAAGTTCTCGAATTGAAAGCCACCACAGTTTAAGTTTTCCATTTAGAAAGTTTAAATATTGTAGATTGATAGAAATATTAAGAACCATTCGTAAGTCATTTGGATAATGAATGAATGAACGGAGAAATTTCTATTGGAAGTGAGGGTACCAAAGGTACTGACTATACACGATAAACTCCAGTTAGAAAATTACCTGAACATAAAATCAATGATGTAACTAAACTACATATTAACGTAAAGGTATAATGATCTAAACTAAAATTGATTACATCCCATTGGTCAACATCATTTCCACAGTACCTACATCGAATATGTATTAAAGTAGTTAGATGATAGAATAAAATAGTTAAAGGAATAAAAGCTCTTTTTAATTCATATACACGTACATTAACAATCACACATACGTACATACCTAAAAGTTGACAATACAAGATTGGTCAGATTTGTATTTTTATTTATCCAAAAACACTAAAATCATAAACATTTACATATGATTTTAATTATAACTTAAATTATTTAAAAATTTAATTAGAAAAATGAGTCAGTAACTAAAACATTTGTTCAAATTTATAAACGATAATTACGCAGTGATTAAATAATTCTATATGCACTCTTCAATGGTACAATAATTAATACCAGAAACAAGATAAATTCAAATGACTCATTTCTCTTTAAAATATAGTAAATGAGTGATAACGATCGATAATTAAATGGGAAGCTATCTACTAACTTATTTTAAGAAAAAGATAAAGTCTATTTTAAAATTAATTTGTAACAGATGATGGAATCTTCTGTGCCTGGACTCGTTTAAAGCCACTTACCTATCCTTTAGTCTTAGATATATATAAAACTTTAATTCTTGGTTGAAAAGTGAAGCAGAATGAAGCAACAGTTTTTTTCACACTTCTAATAAGATCAGTACGAATATTACAATAAAACACAAGTATTATTTTAATTTTGACCAAATCTAAACAAATGATTTTTTATCAGTAATTCGATGTATTTGGTAAATAAACGATAGTAATTACAATTATTGTGTCAGGAGGTCTATGTGTTCAGAAGTAATGTGTGACACTACAGTCTCTTCCTTGATTGGGTGAATTAATAAGTGATTCCACTGAATTTTCATGTCCTTTTCCTTCTCTATATTTCCGCTACATTCTTCACTATGCGTTCATCCACATAGCTCTTATCATGTCATTTTGACGTCAAAGTTCCCTGGTTTCGACCTACTTGAAACATTGATTAAACTTTGATTATTCTTATCATACACCATCTTACCATCGATTCGCACACTTTACTCATCATGTCTAGTTATGTAATCTATTTCGTTGTCTTCATTGATTCACAAAGTCTCTTGATTAGTTTAGTATTTTTCATATACGCATTTAAATACTATTGTATGATAGAATCGAGTCCGATGAAGATCTAAACGGTGACATTATTGTTTTATTAAGTTTATACAACGTAATCACACTGATTAGACAAACACTGGAGACTAAAAAACAACGGACAACTATCTAGCTTTAATATGGGGCTCTTTAATAGTGCATATTCACGACCACATCATGGACTGAAACTAGGACCTTCAAGTCGAGCAGCGAATGTTCAACCTTCAGATCACTGAGTTGACATTCAATCGTCAGTCTGTGACGGAAAATTAAAATATTCAGTCATTTCCAAAAAAACCTACACTAAGCAACAAAATATTTTTCATCTTCCTGTATAATTTAAGAAATTAACAAATATTTCATTTAGAACATCTCTAAAGAATGTCTGTTATTGCATATGAACTTGTTGATCATATTTACACAAATGATCAATTTGTAAAAATCGGATGATTTTTGAGATGAAAAAAATAAGTATGTACTCAACATTCTGATCAAATAAGAAAATTAATAACAACATTATCGCGATAACGTTGATAATTTTCTACTCGTCAGTCGTAAAATAATTTTCGAAAACCAAATGTGAACAATACTACGAATAGTTAAGCAATTATATCGAGTAGTTAAATTTCTACAGAAAAATGAGAACGAAGGATATTTTAGCGAACAGTTCGTTCAGATATTTTTTGTTCGTGAAATTCTATGACGATTTTTAAACTCCAGATAAATAAAAGGCGAAGTGTGTTGGGATTAAAAAAATTTATAAGCTAACATTTAGCAGTGGCTTGATGATAAAAGCGCTAGACTTTTGTCACTGTCCCAGGTTCGAACCCCGCTAATTAGATTCGGGCGACCGGATTGTATCGTTAGCCCTAACACTTGGAGTGTGGTTCATATTAATAAATGAGTTAATTTGTTTACATTATATGTGAAAAATCAGCCAATAAACAAACCCATTTCTCAACAAGAACCAAACCAAATGTAGAAATTGTTAAGACAAAAAGTTTTCGAGATATCTACGTAAATGAAAGTACTTAGCTGGTGAAGAAGAATTTGTGGAATACAACACGATATTCTAGATACTCGCAAGTTCATTGTGTCATCATAATTCAAATTATATATATATATATATATATATATATATATATATATATATATATATATATATATATATATATATATATATATATATATACATATATATATATACATCAAGTTACGGTGAAACGGGACAGGATTTTGTCAGTACGTTTTATTTTGGATAATTTCTAAAATTTTCTATTTATTTTTAAACAGCAGTCAATTCACGAGTTATTTTACCAGAAAAACTGGATTACCCAACCTCTTGTAACAAGGAGAATGTACAGAAAGATGTAACCTTAAGTGTGATGATACACTTTACTATTCTTTAACTGTTATTAACTAATTATGCACCTTTTGTTTCGTTAGCCGCCACTTATAATTTCACTGTGTATATGCCGGGAATTCCTTAATTGTGGTTTGTTGTGATCTGCTTAACTCACGTATGTAAACTCATGAGTGTTTGAGTTATGAGAACATCAGATGCAAATTGCAGAGGTATCTGCTTGCTAACTTCATCTTCCAAGTAAGCACTATGTCGGAAGAAGCTCAAGGACTAATAGATGTTAAGGTCTCGGTCTTTGTTAGCTTGTCACTGCGCCCCTTGTAACTTAGGTCGTCGGTTCAACAGATGAATATGATAATTATCTGCTCCTAAAATAAACAACCCGAGTACACGAGGAGAAAATAACGGAAGTCGCTTTTTAAGAGTTGCCAGAATCCAAGTTAAAAATCTCAAAACTAGAATAAAGTAATCGTGCCTCAAATTTCTACTGATCTTACAGCTGATGTCTGTTAGAAATAAAAACTAACCTTAGAAATTAAAAGAACTGAATTCCAGTAAACCAACTGCTAAGCGTGATGTTTTGTCTGAACAAAAGATGATCATAAATCAGTACAAATACCGAAGTACTTGGTTTCTATGTTTCGTGTATTCCTTTTAAATGTCAAAATATAATTTACTCACACTCAATGAAATTCAAAATGGGTAATTCATACAATTAAGCTAAAGGTATATACAAACAAAAACACTTCATTAAAAATCCAACAAAATCATGGGATATTTAAAGGATTGCGAAAATAATTATTAAATAATGGACACTTAAAAATACTTGAAAATTTAGGCAAAGAAATCAAGAAAGTAACAAAGACACACGAAAGATACACAAAAACAATATTATTATGTGCTACGAAGAGAGAATTAAAGCAGATGTCAAACTTTAGCTACTATCCTAATAGTTGACAAACAAAAAATGCTTTAAATAATACAGAGTAGTTTTACAGGTAGGAAAATGATTTGCTTTCATGAGAGAACACAAGTCATTAAACATAAACATTTCATGTTCAAATGTTCATATTAGAAGAATAACGCTACTTTCACTTTCGTTCAAATCAGTGATTTGGTGCTAAATTGAATCTCAATTTAGGATATATTTCGAAGTACATTCAGTAGATTTTTTCCCTGACAAATAACGGTTTAATTTGTTTGAAGAGTAAATTTTTACAAATTAAAAGAAAATATCCTCACGATCACAGAATTATAGGTCGGAAGTTCCACTGAGAGAAACAAACATTTTAAGAAGAATATTAATTCGAAAAATAGCATCATAACCATCTGAATCACGCAATAAACATTCTACAACACAGATAATTATTTCCTCAAGACAAGCAGTTATACGCAATTGATCAAACGAGAAAGCAAAAATAAATATACAAAATAATATACACACGTGATGCAGTATTTGCGTTGTATTACAGTTTTTTTTAGTGTTTTGAAATATAAGAGCCACGACGATTCAATAAGTAATTGATACAATTTTCAAAATAGTCATACACCGGCAATTTAAAACCAATGCTTTTTACAGCTTCATAAAAATTTGATTTTTAAAAGGAAGTTTATTTAGAATAGATTTTGTATACAATTTCTATTTGAGGTACTATTTTAGTATGAATTAAAGAACTTACTACTTCACAGCCTTCGAATATATGATATCAGTCAGTCAGTCAGTCAGTCAGTTACAACGTAGAACTTCGTACGTACGTACATCAGTTCGAGTTGCCATACCACATTAGCACAGAGATGAAGTTGTCGATTCAAATCCCATAGCGGTAAAAGTAGTAAGAGTATAAGTATTATGTGAAAGATAAGGGTTTGAAGATGTTATTGAAGGAGTATAATACAGTGAAATAAATTTGGAAAGAGAAAAAGGATAGGGACATGAAGAATTCAGAAGATTAGAATTTGGTAGAACACAAAGAGTGGATGCACCTTCGCCATTGCAAACGATTTTGAGCCATGTCATTCAAGATCTCTAACCATCGGTTGCTATCATCTCGCGAATCCCAACCAGGTAGTCTACACCTACCAACATGGCTCAGTCCACTTGTCAGTGACTTCATGGATTTGTGCCATGTATTGGTCTGGCTGCCCCTAGCTTTCTTTCAACCTACTCCTACACCATGAAACATTGAACGACGGGGCAGTCGGTGGTTGAGCATACGTAACACATGCCCCAGACATCTCAACTGATGAAGTTTCATTACTTCACCAATCGATTTGCCATCCTTACCTAGTACCCGTTTCTTAACAACTGCATTACTTACCCGGTGGTCCCAGGATATACGAGCAATGCGTCGAAGACACCTATGATCGAATACCAGCAGCCGATGAATGTCCTCTACCTTTACCGGCCATGTTTCACTGCCATAAAGTAGGACAGAAAGAACTGCTGCGCACTAAGCCCGTCCTTTTGTTGCTAGACAGATATCTCGCCTACGCCACAAATGACGCAAGTTAGCGGAAGCTAGACGAGCCTTCTGTATCCGTGTTGAGATTTCGTAACATCAGACCACAAGGGCTCATGAGACTACCAAGATAAGTGAAGCGGCCAACACGCTCAACTTCTTCACTCCCTATCATTAGTTCAGGTGCCGATGCAACCCAATCCTGAAGTAAAACTTTGCATTTCGAGGGGGAGGATCGTATATCGAACATGCTTGCTTATAGTGGTTAGAAGACTCTGCATTTTGTCAATGTCTTCACCAAATAGAACTACGTCATCGGAACATTCCAAGTTAACAAGTGAATCTCCGGGTAGAAGTTCAATCCCTCTAAATTTGGGTGAGGAAAGTGTTATTTCTAAAAGCACGTTTACGATAAAGTTAAACAAGAATGGAGAGAGTGGAAAGCCCTGACGAACACCACTTGAGGTAACCAATTCTGACGACAGTTCGCCATAGGCTCTAACTCGACCAGTTGTGTTCGAGTAGAGAGCTTTTATAAGGTTGATATAATTCTTTGGTACTCCTTTCAGTGGCAAACACTGCCATAGGACCTCACGATCAACAGAGTCAAATGCCGCCTTAAGGTCGAGAAGTACTATTATTGTGGGACGTCTGAATGTGTGTTTGTGTTCCAGGACGTGACGTAGAGTGAATATCTGGTCTATA
This sequence comes from Schistosoma mansoni, assembly GCF_000237925.1. Taxonomy (NCBI): domain Eukaryota; kingdom Metazoa; phylum Platyhelminthes; class Trematoda; order Strigeidida; family Schistosomatidae; genus Schistosoma; species Schistosoma mansoni. The sequence goes on from NC_031495.1 coordinate 36,208,465, forward strand.
CAACCACGTCCAGGTCGGAAACCAGCCTAGTCTTCTCTAGTCTGCTCTTCACGAGCTTTGGTTAGGCGTTGAAGTATTATTGAAGCTAATATTTTAGACATTATATTAGTCAAACTGATTCCTCTGTGATTGTGACAAGAGGACTTTTGTCCTTTCTTATAAACTGGCACAATCAGTGATTGGGACCAGTCAGATAGAGTTATGTCTCGTTCCCAGATTCTACCTAAGACCTCAGTCAATTTAGCCGCTAGTACTGGACCTCCATCCTTAAAAATCTAAGGTGTAAACTTGTCAGGGCCTGCTGCTCTCCCACGCTTCAGATTTCCTGTAGCCCTTTCAACCTCGTAAAGAGTTGGAGGACTTACATCAACTTGCCATTCAGGACGACTGGGGATCGTGGGTAACTGAAGTGTGGCTGAAGGGCAATTGAACTGATCCCTAAAGTGTTCTGCCCATCGATCCAATCTCCTGGATTGAGAATGAATGATATGCCCATCTTTATCTGAGATGGTTTCACTGATACTTGGGTTCCTAATGCCGGTTTCTTTAACGAGTCTGAATAGCTGCCTACTGCTACCTATTGCCGCTGCCTTTTCCATTTCTCTGGCTTTCGCTACCCACCACTGTTCACGGTTATTGCGTAGGCTTCTTATTAGCCTGCGCTTAAGCTGACTCCGCTCTTCGTTATGTTCAAAGCCAGGTGGGATGAGTTTTCGAGCATCTGTCAGTGAGGTAGATGCTGCCGAGATCCAGTGTTTCTCCCTAACCTTATGGTTTACCTTACTAGCGGATATCACTGCTGTTTCCACAGCTTTTCGGATGTCATTCCACACTGCCTCGGGGTGGGCACAACTTACATGGCTGCCTAACTGTTTTTCCAGTTGTTCCCGAAATATATTCTTAGTTTGCCTACTATTGAGCAGAACCCTAAGAGGCTTCCTTTCAGCGTCTTTCCTATGTCCAGTAAGACGCATACAGATACGTGCTCGCACTAGGGCATGATCTGAATCTAAACATGTGCTCCAGAATGTGTGACAGTCTTCTATCGAGACCTTCCATCGGTGGCTGATAGCGATGTGATCTAGTTGTGTTCAACGTTGAGACGAATTCGGGGGTCGTCATGTCAAAAGATGTTTTTCCTTGTGCTTAAAGTTAGTATTTGCGAGAAACAGGCGGTTATTTGAGCATAGCTGAAACAGACGGTTGCCATTATTTGTTCTTTGAGCCATGACACCATAAGATCCATCCAGGTGTCTTTTCCTTTCGCTTAGTTTACCTATTTGAGCATCAAAGTCACCAGCCACTATTACTACATCAGAGCGCCTAGCTTTTCGGAGGTCAGAAAGCTTTCTGTAAAACTCATCTTCTACATCATTTGAGCTGCAGTCAGTGGGAGGTTTTTGACGTGTCACCTCCGTTCTTCAAAGGGCCTTACCGCCGGAGACGGAAATCCGTGAGGTAAGGTGAGGCGTGACATTTTCCAATCCCTTCCTTCCTTGTGAGAAGGCAGCATCGCTACAGATGCTGGTTGTCCGAAGGAAACACCTTACTGCTGTCACGGCCGTCTACAGTCAGCAGTACGACTTCGCCCTCAGACCTTGAGTTGCTGCTTTTAGTCTTGCGGTTCTCAAATCGACCTGCCTGGCATGGTAGGACCTGCAGAAACATATGTTCCAGCCAGTATAGCTCGGTTGGGTCATCACGATAGGCAAACCCGACCACCACATCAAGGTAGCAGCTACGGTCGAGTTGGAGGACGGTAAGACTAAAGGCAGGCAACAACTTGATACCCGAGGGCGAAATCATACTGCTGACTGTACAGAGGTGTGACAGAGCTAGGGTGTTTTGCTCGGACGATCAGTATTCGCAGCGATGCTGCCTTCTCACAACGGAAGGAAGGGGTTAGAAAAGGTCGGTCCTAAAAATCTCACATCTCACATTACACCATGGATTTCCGTCTCTAACGGTAAGGCCTTTTGAAGTTCAGAACTGACACATTGAAAGCTTTGCATAAAAAGCTCGTGCACGACCGGTCTTAGGTAGCTTCGCTTAGGGTCTGTGGTCACGCTCTTAGATCGATAAGACCACTACCTACCTCGTTCCTCTATCAGGTTCCTCAAGAAGAAATACCCTTTCACGATGTGGGCAACCGGGAAGTGACAACTACCCTCATACATTTATCAGAGCCCGAGACTGACCGACGAAAGGTTTCGAAGCTGTAACTCATTAAACGAGCAACAAATTCATAAGAATGTCAAAACATTCAGTGAACCAATTGTATATGGCATTCCTTACGGCACACGATTTTGTTTTATATTTATTTTTTATTTATATTTTACCAGAAACTCTGGATTTGTTATTTAGTAGAGATACATACTACTAAACCATGTTTCATGGTATCTATCAAAAAAGTATACCTACAACATCATTGATGATAGACTAGAGATTTACACCACTTAAGATATATGAAACTAAATACTAAGATAAAAGGCTGTTAACAACTTATTACACAAGGATTAACTATCCCAATCCATAAGTAAGTCTAACAAAATGATCCAAATAAAAGAACTAGTTCCACAAAGTAGACAACCTTTTTTTCAAAATTAAACCCATAAAGTGTAGGTTTATAAAAACTATGTCCAAAAATTATTACATCTATCAACAAACTGCCGGAACTACAAAAACATTTGGCATTACGGACAAATGTCAGCTAAATCAAAATAATCAATTTTTTTAACAACTACGTAAATATGCCTACATGAAATGAAATCTATTTATTTACATGAATCATTTTACTTGACTTATACCAATAGGCGTTTTTTATTCAAAATGACTACAATTCGAAGTAAACCAGATAAAAAATCTTGGCTATATAGCTTTTCTCAGGACAACGCTGTATATTAAACTAATAACATATAATGACAAAAGGTTGGTTATACGATTAGACAGAAAATAACACAATATGAGAACAAGTTTACTAGACTAACAAACTCTATAGTTCGGAAATCTATATATAGTATGCCATAATAGTCAGTATGAAACACAATTTGTTAGACTAAACATATTGTACTTAGGTCCGGTGCTCGTAAATTTCCAGTAAATTTAAAAAAACAATCTGTAACATGCAAAATCAGTCGAAAAAGGTATGTTAAAAATAAACAGGATTACCAAACAAACGCGTCACTAGACATAAGTATTCACAACCAATTACTTTGGAGGTGAAATCTATTCATTTTTCAAAGAATATTTGAGCCACAAAGGATAAATAAAAAGGCTAATATTTTTAAAACAGACTAATATATTGGAGTGCATAAGATAGTGAAATGTACTGAATTTCAATACAAATACCCCGCTAATTATGCACACCTTACGCAATAAAACAGAACAAATAACTTATGGTAGCAAACCTTATATTCGAAAAACGAATCATTTTTAAAAGTGTTAAATGTATTATTATGTAGGACTTGGAACTACCAAAATAAATATGTAGCTGATAAAAACAACAAAAAATATATCAAAATTTATTTCTGTTCAGTTTCTCACGCTTTCATAAAAAGTAAATAGAGATAAATTCTGGCCACAATCACTACCACAAAACACTTGATTCATTCTCTACGTTAAGAGTTACAATCTATTAGTTATGTAGTGAACAAGAACACTGGTGGGACAATCGAATGTATTTAGACGCAAATTACAGACTATCTCACTAAACTCTTTTAACCATACAGCAAACAGTTAATTTGCAAATTAACAACCAATTGTCTCAATCTTCACTGTTCCTTCTGTAAATATCAATCCATCTTCTCTAATTCCATTGTTCATGCATTTTCTTACCAATTGCGATTCATTTCAGTTCTTTCCTTATCGGTCTTCTGCCAAAATACATTCTATGTCTGACCATCTCCATATACTACTTATATGGATATAAGTAGACCACTCTACAGTTAGTTGATTAATATTCAAATCAGAGATACGAACAACGAGTATGTTATACCGCATAAGCAATGAACTTTAAATTAATATGAACAAATTAACGATTTAAGTGAAGCTAGTCCCATAAAATATTATTTTTACACTTCATTAATGACATAATATTCTTTGACTAGATAGTTGATAAATGGCATTCATTAGTCCAAACCAGTAATTAAATACAATTTGGTGTATGTAGGTTTTAGGGGAACCGTGATGTTACTCAGCTGTAGAAAGTATAATAGGTGGTGTAGGTTCCGAATTTCAAACTCAATGTTTTCAAGTCACCAATTTAATTATATTATTTCAGAGAACGAAAAAATAATGGTCAACCATATTGTAAAATCATCCATTTTAAAATGCACAAATACACTGAATGCTATGTATTTCCTCAACTCTTAAACCAGTTGCACAAACAAACGTTATCGGTCATACACAAACTCCTGAGAGATGAAAAATAAAGCAGGAGAAATAAAATCAAGATGCTACAAAACACAAGAAGACACATATCACTATGCTTTTTAATAATGTAGTACACTAACAAGAATTAAACAATCGTATCAGTAGGAATTAAAGAATGTTACCCAACTTACCTTTATAAGTGTCTAAATTTCAAGATAGTAACAAATTCAAGAAAGCATATACTCAGCACCAAATATTTGAAAATTATCTATAATTTAGTACATATTATATAATCTATAAAAATAATTATCCAATATGGAACTGAGAAAAGGAGTAAACAGGTCACATTTACTTGGACATAATTCAAAACACTGAATCACAAGACAATGGTGCTTCAAACGACTGATATGTCACTTCAAGGATTAAATGTATGATGAAATCGTAAACAAATCAGGATAATTTTAAACCCAACAACTAAAGGACAGTACAAAGTGAACCAGTAAAGGATTGTAGTATATCATCGTTTAGTGAGTATTGGGCGTAACGTCGAAGAACACTAATTATTTATATTTAGAATATGAGGGAAGTGGTATACATATAGAATAAACAAAGACACCGACTATACCTAAAACATGTTGGTACATATCACCAACGCTTTGTCAAGTATTTTTCAAATTTGTCTTAAACATATTCCTACCAAGCCCTTTTTAAAAGTTTCGTTTTTAAGTGTAACTTTTATCAATATATATTATGTCGAAATAAAAGTAAGTCAAAGGAAATCTAACTGTAGGGTGAAAGTGGTATACTATGTGCATATTCTAATGGACTACATTTAAACTGATAACAGTTTATTTCATCAATTAAAAAAAATCTAGAAGTAAAATGAATCATGAATATGAACCAGGTAAAAAGCTAACTTAGAATAACAGGATGAACATCACTGAAAATGCAATACAGATGGATTCCTATACATTGACGGGGTTAATGTTCAGCTATAACAACACCTAAAGTCTTCAAATACGTTCACTACCTCGATGAAAGTCAATAAACTTACCAAATAGTAAAAACAAGCGACTACTTACTTTAAATATTAGTTTCATTTTTTGTATTATCTCTAGAGAATTTTGTAGGTATATTCTCATCATACTATATATCAAGTAAAATAGTGAATACGCATCTGTCTAAAACTATGCATGGGATACATTTTTATACAACTAAAAACTGCTTCACTTCACTACTTTTTACCTCGATAATATATAATTCCAATCAAACTGAAAGTTATTAACAGTGGACAGGCAAATTAATCGGGTTATCATATTACACACTAATATATATATATATATATATATACATATATATATATATATATATGTATATATAAATAGTTGTATGAAAGGAAGTTCATGCACTACCCAATTTATACACTGAAATATAATCAGAGGTATAAGTCAAATGTTTAGATAGATGTGAATGAATTAATAGCGATTAAAGACTATATTATAAATAATATTCAGCTGGTAGTTTTTTGATAAGCACGATGTGCGAGAAATCAATAAGAAAGAAATATATCAACTCTACAACTAGTTTACGATATACTTATATCTTATTCAAAGTTAGTATGGAGAAAAAATTGATGACGTGGAGCAGATTTAGTTATTAAAATAAAAACTATGTGAAATCGACAAACCTTTGTGTCAATATCCAGGCTAATAATTCACCATTAATTTTTAAGAAATTTCGAAGTGATTTTTATCACGTGACTTAGGAAAAGAACTGTTTAAACACTGGGAAGCATGGAGTGTTTGTCATGCCATATTCTACAACACCGATTATATGTACTCATACTCAAAGAGTTATGGAAAACTATTGTCCTGACTTCCTGTACAACGTCAATTAAAAGTATGATACAACATAAACCTATAATGTGATTTGTCGCAGTGTTTAATGATTTTCAATTATCCATAATTTTAAAAACGCCTTCAGGTTTGTACTGACTGAGCACTAAGCAGTGAACGACACAGTGTTTGTCTAGTTCTTAGTTTTTACTGAACTATATAGATCAGGTTGCAATCTGAACACAAATCGTCTGGACTACATTTTCATGTGAGTTGATGGTTGGCGGAAATCACCAGGATATCCTGAACTTAGGCTTCATGTTAGTTAACACATATCAGCAAAACTTATCTGCACTCATAAGAAAGCTGATGAGCTCCTCAGTGATCAATTACTGTGAATAACTCAGTTTTACAAAAGATCAGTCGCAGTACGGATAGTTCAGCCGTGACATCTGAGACTATAAGATTCAGAGACGTGAGTTTGAAAGTTACAGAGGAATCAGTTACTTTACGATTCCAGATACCTATTGTCAACAAGCCCCAGTCTGCACGAAACCTAAGTCGAACACTTCCTAGGACGGCAGTAAACCATCAATTTAGTCTTTCGACTAATTGTATATATGAGCATTTTGAATAAACTTCAAAACTGAGGACTTCTGATGATATATTGAGCTAAACAATTGTCTATAGGATTTTAGCTTAGTAACTACTACTCTTGTCTTTCCAACGTTTAACTATGGGTTAGTGTCCAGTTTCGCCTACTTGTACAATTTGTTCTCATAATATAATTGGATACACACACTCACATATACATCAAATACAGCTCATAGTATTGATGAGAACTAAACCTAGTTACAAAGTTACACTTTTTACATGCAAAGGGATTGTAACAACATGCAAAGTGTAGTCTTACTAAGGTTCATGTAAATGAAAAAATTGATACTGTGTATACTATGTACATATTTCATAGTCTGGTATTTTTTCAAAAACCAGATTACTCATATACAACTAAACAAACACAGATGAATAAACAAGATCAAATTACAGTCAGTGTGTAAACAATAACTTTTTTTAAAAATTAAGATAAACTAGATAACGGTTTTCACGTTGACAACTTAAATCCTGTTTTTGACATACACCAGTTGGTTAATCAATAAAGAGGCCCTCACTTCCACACAAAATTACAGATTGAGCATAGTTTGAACAACTACAAATTGGCAAGTAAAACTTTCATAAACAATAGGTTTGATGAGTGTCTTCATTAAAAATGATGGTAGTTCAACAACATGACTCATAAGTTTTTAATTAACATAAGTACACATAGACTTAATAGGCCGAACAATAAGTCCATGAATAAATCAGCAAAATACACATTTTTAATGATCACATATTATCAGTAGATATCCAAAAATAGATGATGATCAAATTACTTTGGCTTGATATATAAAGATCATAGTTGAACAGCTAGATGATAAATTGCAATTTAACTAGATGCAATTTACGCTTACACAAAAAAGGGTTTTTTGTGGAGATTTAGTATTTTCATAGTTGAAAGCATAAGTCAGTTGAAGCTAAACTACCAAGAAAAACCTGGAAGCACTGGACGGTTGTTCAACTTCGTGGATTGGTTGAGGTTAGACATAAACACCATCGTATGCCGGCTCAGTGGTCAATCGGTTAAGTGCTCTGGCGCGGGACTAGTAGGTCCTGGGTTCGAAACTCGTGAGGCGAGGTCGCGGATGCGCACTGCTGAGGAGTTCCTCGGTAGGACGAAAGGGCCTTCCAGTGCTTCCAGGTTTTTCTTGATGATCTAGCTTCAACTGACTCATGCTTTCAACACTTTATTTCCTAAATAATCACCCGTAATCAATTTGTAAGTCAGTCAATAAAATTTTCGGACCGTTTAGAATAAAGGTGAATAACTAAAAACTGTAAACTATTGTCATTTTCTCGGTATTTCTAACATAAGTTACGAACCGGACACTACAGTAATAAGAAATAAAATTACTATACTAAACGATATTAATAAATATAAAAGATTTTAAAATTAATATAGTGAACATTTGTTTACATAATATTTAAGTGACAACTTTAAAGCGACTAAAATATTACGCAAGAGATCATTGAAAACATAAACAACATTAGCACACCTATATATGATTCTACGTTTTAATAGTTTACTCTCACTCAACAATCAACAAAGTGCACAAGCGAATTTAATAAAACTGGTTCTCATCTAAAGATCGAAGCACACGTTAGTCAGCGAGACGTGATATTAGTTAATTTTAACTGACAAATTAGTGTACACGAAAGCACATGACATTGTCTAACTTTTAACGAACAATCTCAATATAACAAATAATTACTTACCAGGGACTAAAGACTCTTGTTCCAGTTTGTCTAAAGGTATAATGTCCAAATCCACACGACGAAGACGTAGATAACGACTTCCATGCATCAGCTTTAGAACCTTTTTAAGAAAACCAACATAGTCTGAAAAACAAGTGAAAACAAGATGTCAAGAACAATGATGAAAAACAAAAAACTGTTAAAGAAACTGAAGATAAAAAAAACTTGAGTGGTTTGCAAAAATAAACGTTAGAAACAACCAGTAAAACTGAAATAGCACATTGCTGGAATTCTGAATAGACACTTGCAACTTTCTTTTTTACCACATGAGTTTATACAGTTAGTAAAAGTTTCCTTAGATTTTGTCAAGACTTCGACTATCGTAACCAATGGTTTGAGACTCTGGGTGACATGACTCAGAATCGATCACAATGGCGTAGGTGTATCCATTCTCTATCTTCCCTTAAACTGTGAAATAAAAATTGCTTTATACTTTTCTTTCAACCAGCTAATTCTTTCTTCCTGTACTATATCCTTATATACAATCTTTCTTTTATATATTACTACCATTCAAGTAACTACCTCTATGAATTCGGTGTTTATCTTGCTGTGCTAATGATGTTGTAGCAACTTGGAACGATGCACGTATGTGCCTTATTTATTATTTTTTATTTGAACACATAAATATTGGTACAAAGGGGCACCAGATACATATGCGCCACACAAAACTCATTGGATTTGTGTGAGGGCTGTGATACTACCTAGGTGCCCAAACTGAAGCAGGTGGTTTTCTCAGGGGGCCACACCCGGAGCCTTAGACCTAAAGGTCTGACCCACAAGGCAGTGGAGTATCGTGAGGAGATGCAGTCCCATGGTAGCCGGTGACCAACAATTGGTTCATACGCCATTTGTTCCCTCAGGATCCTGGAGCCCATGTGCACCATTGGTTTGGAATCATGGTTTTCCAACTCCCCTAGGTGGACTTTCCGTGTCCACCAACCGGGTTAAGACGCCGGACATTCGCTTTTCGTCCTCTCAATTTCGTAAACAATACCCCCACCACGAGAAGGCAGTGAGTAGGACTTTCCTGGCAGAGGCTATATACGCGTGGTCATATGAGAGCATTTCGAGAGAGAGAGCGGACTCTCCCCACTCTCGGCCGTACCAGGGTATTTGAGGGCTACATATGTGCCTGGTCCCACGTTGTAGCTGACTGACTGTCAAAACTCGGAGTTATCATGAAGACTCGATCCATGTAATCTGCTCCTACAACGCAGCTCAGTTCAGAAATTTAAGACAAGAACTATGTAACTCAAAGCTTTGAGACACTGACAGACAAGACTCAAAACTGAAATCAAAGCCAATACTTCTATAATTTGCCTATTTTCTGCACGAATAAGAGATGCACTTAGGTTTTGTTTGTATTCAAACTACTCATCCCAATAGTTTTATATTTATTATCACTGGTGATATGTGCTTTACTTTCCTTTACTTGGGAAGAAAATTTTCACTTTATTCAGTACGACAAACTAATTTCTGCTTCACTTTAGGAAGCTTTCTATGTAAAGGAATAATGCCTGGTGGTCAGGGCGTTCTAACGAGTTGGAAGCAGTAACGGCATTTGGTAACTGCCGAAAGCTCTTTCGACTCAACTAAACAACTAGCATCAAGAAGCGTGATGTAATTGAAACAATCTGTAAAGATAACAAGACATCAACCTATGATATCTAACGATGTCTTGGACGATGGAGAGATTTCTTCGAAGAACAGTCACGATGGTCTTTAGCTCAGGTGACATTAACCAGACTGTTCTGTCCTCTATGACCTGTAATGACTGACTCACCTAATGAAGTGGAGATCCTAAAGGACCTCCATCTCCTGAAACCCTATAAATCACCGCTTTTAGAAGATTTACCCGCGACCTTTTCTAAACATGGTGAAGTTCTAGTCGGGGAACTGATTAGGTTGTTTAAAAAGCTTGAGAGTGAGATTTTTCCAACATCCTAGAATGAAGCGACAGTCACCCCTATCTTTAAAAAGAAAGTCACCTACGCGACAACTATCAGTGAGTAAATATATTTCCGACTGCGTCCAAATTATCGGCTTCCGTCATACTTAGAATATTGTCTAAACCCATAAAAGACTGACTCGCAAGGACCAGGCTGGCTTTCATTCTGCTTGTGAATATTTTGATATCTTAATCCTCTACCAAGTCTTAGAGCACCTCTATACTTATTGTAGCTTAACAGTCGTTGTGTTTCTCGACATCAGGGTCGCCTCCGATTCGTTGAACAAGACCGTACTCTGGGATTGTATGTAAAAGGTCTGGTATACAACAAAGCGGTGAAAACAGTTCTAATTCATGCTTGGGAAACCTGGCCTCTTCGAGTCGAGAATATTAAGCTACTCTCTGCATTCAATCATCGTTGTCTGCAAAAGACTATTGGAATTCAGTGGCAAAACCGAGCTAGAGGTTCGGCGATGTATGTTTGGGTACAGTGATGACAGTTTACTTGATGTCATCACCTTCAAATACTAGCCCCAGTGGATTAGACAAATGCTAAGAACTTCATAACAGCGGCTCCCACATTGTCTTTTATTTGCCGAAACTGGGACTGGTTTGAAAAAGTGGAAGTTTTCAGTTTAAGACATTTTACCGAGCCTCGAAAAAACTGTAGGACTGGCATGTGTCACTCAATCATGACTTACTAGCTGATGTCCGAGAGATAGTTCAACTCAATAGCCTGAAAAGTTATTAGACATGACTTTGAACAGAATCTAGTCCTGGTGTCATTTTCATTAACTCCCTTCATAAAAAGGACTCGAACTGGTTTTATTTTTTTAAATGAACTATTTCCTCGTACACTACTTTTGTCCACTTATTTTTATTCGATTACTTCTTGATTATGTCCATACTTTTATTTTCCTCTTCCCAATTTCATACACTTATTTGTATGGTGAATACTTATTTTGGTGCCCGTATGTGCCGATATTTATGTATTCAAATAAATGAATAGACCGGAATCTGATTTCCACATTTTGTATGAATAGCAAGAATTATTTCGACTCACCCCTTGGGAATGCATCAGGATCTATAAGTTCCCTAAAAAAGTCGTATGACTCATCCAAACGATCAAACTGTTGAGCACTTTTGCTGAACCAGAATTTTAAACAACGGTTTTCCTAAAAGCAGTTAGCAGATTGTACATATACATATATAACTCTAAAATGACATTTTAAGCCTAATAATAATCTGAATAAAATTAATACAACAGTGATTCATGACTGTTCTATTAGTATTCAGCTATGAATAAAGGAAAATAGAAATATCGACGAGAAAAAAATTCGCAATTAATAGCATATCTACTTGTTAGTGATATTGTTTTCATTCTTTTATTTAGCCGTAGTGGTTTAAAGTGTGACAACATCAGCAAATAAACGTTGGTTCGTTGTTACGTTATTCATAACTGACTAGGTGATTTAGGTAGTGCACAAAACCACATAGCCTTTGGATTAGCGAAAATAACATGTTCTGATCAGTAAATGAATCCACTAAAATATGGCTAGTTAATAAAAGCCGATTACTTTCCATTTCCGATCGTAATGAAAAAGAAACTAATAATATATGCAAATAATGGCTAAGTGGAAGACCAAAGCTCCATTTACGTGAACTCACTTATATAAGTGTTCAGTGAAAAAACCTACATCTAAAGATATAGAAATGCAACTAACTCAATAACCCCTAATTACCACTTATTCCATTTTCAATTAGAATGTATGTCGATTCCATAAATACAAAACCATCTGTATGAATTATTTAGTCACATTACAAAATTTTGGATGTATAATCTTAATCTTTTTATATCTCTGTAACCATTCTCAAGTATGTTTCATTGATTTTATAATATTTGAAGTTATACAATCAGCATGAATGCCCTTTCAAAAATGGTTGTATTTAACTTGAAACAGAAATGCTACAAGGCAACTAGAGACTGATTGATTGACGTTTTTAGAATCGACAAAATACAACCATAAAGTTTTAAAATGGGAATACGGCTTTATAACTAAATAAATAAAAAGTTAGCACAGGCAATTTAGTAACAAATTTCATTTCTTGGACTAGGATTCATACTTCAGGTACAACTAACAATTTAGTCACAAACCAAGCTACATTTAAGTGACGATAAATATTCTAAAAGGAAGTTGACTACTGAGAGACTGCAACCACGATGACATTAAACATAGTGTTAAATCAAATATTTTCACTGCTCTTTAGTACGTGCCTGATGATGCTATACATAGCTTAAATTATGCCGTAAAAAGGTATATAGTTAGGAAACCGAGATTCCACAAACTTACGGAAATGGATGAAGCTGGAACTTTTATTAGTTATTAAAGTGCTTTTCGGACCAAAATCTAGCAAATAAACACCTAATATAGTCTCGGTACCCACACTAGGTAATTCTTAACATAAACGATTAAAATCACTGGAAAAAATTAGCATTGAAGTAATGGACAGCGCCCATGTCTGTAAAAAAGCTTGTAAATCCCAAATTTCATGAATAGGACACACACTAATTGTTTTTCCAACTCTCACTGACTAAGTAACATTAAGTTAAAAAAAACATAACTAGAAGTACTTACTGCATGAGTTTCTGAAGTTCTATTGTTGAACATAATGCACGTAAACTGCAACTGCATTTCTGGCACATCCATAGGTTCCATTTTTAACTTGCATTCTTTATTTACTATAATACCAGAATGTTGTCCACCAGCGATGTGATGAACCATACTTTCATCCAAGTTGTGTGTACGTTCGAAGCGAATAATTTTCATGTTCCCCAAAGTAAATGGGGTCATGACAACATAGGATTGAGTCATATCGTCCCAGACACGATAATCTGATTTTACGACTGGAAAATATGGAAACTGACACTAGACTTCAATGAACGTTGAAGCTTGTTTAAACTGGCAAAAGGTGGTTGTAAAAACGATCTCGATGTTAGAATCAAACGTGGGATCACATATTTTTATATTAGTCACAATGGGATACGAAACGTATGAAAATACTCAATGAATCTGGTTAGGTAGACAATATACAAACAACCTGACATCCCTCTTTGAAATCGCGTCAGATCGTTCGGAACTACAGAAGCCTCATACCATCTTGTCAACTAGCTGGAGTAAAACATTTGTAAAAACACATCTGTTGTGTGCTAGGTTCAAAGAGAATTGTTTGCTATATGCATGCAAGTCCGCCCTGTTATTGTTCAGGCCCCCAAATGCCCTGGTACGGCCGAGAGTGGGGAGAGTCTACTCTCCCTCTCGAAATGCTCGCACATGGCCAGCGAATATATAGCCTCTGCCAGGGAAGTCCTACTCACTGCCTTCTCGTGGCGGGGGTGTTGTTTACGAAAGTGAGAGGACGAGAAGCGAATGTCCGGCGCTTTAACCGGGTTGGTGGACACGGAGGGTGCACCTAGGGGAGTTGGAAAACCCTGATTCCAAACCAATGGTGCACATGGGCTCCAGTATCCTGATGGAACGAATGGCGGACGAACCTGTCATTGATCAACGGCTACCATGGGACTGCATCTCCTCACGATGCTCCATTGCCTTGTGGATCAGACCTTTTGGTCAAAGGCTCGGGGTGTGGCCCCCTAAGAAAACCACCTGCTTCGGTTTGGGCACCCGGGCAGTATCACAGCCCACACACACAAATAGTGTGGCGCATATGTACCTGGTGCCCTTTTGTACCAATATATATGTGTTTAAATAAATAAATAAATAACACATCTGCCAAACAAGATGATAGACAAGAAGACGGGAGTCTCAATGTTTTATAGGCTAGACTCGAAGAAACGATATAAATGATGACTAAGGGATAAGCGACCGACATATTCTTAAGACATTGAATATAATACTTGAGAAAATCTTAAAAACTATGAAAACGTCCAATGGAACACTAAAAGTGCTAAAGACATTTCAGTGAAGATAATAACATAACTGTACAGGTTTAGAAAATTTTCTTCAATGAAACATCGTTTCTTTGAAACTGACCTACACAGTCTACGTCATAAGTGGGAAGTGTACTTAGTAATACCAAATTGTAATCTTACTAAACTAGCAGGACGTCGTATCGAAACAGACACTTGGAAGGGTCGGATGAAATAGGCAAAGTATTCGAGTGGATGAATAGTTTTGTTTGTTATGGTCTTTAGCTCCCTGGGGTATGCTTAACATGCTTAGGAATAGATTACTGCAACTAGTTATCCCGTTCCTAGCTAACCTAATAGCGTTATCGTTACTAGATGGTTTTCAGTCGATTACCGATCACGCCAGCACAGAAAGCCGAAGCTTAGAGAACCAAGCGGCTGATCATTGGACGGGCTATTACAATGAAGATATCCTGAATGATACAATCTCAGATGTATGGAACATATGAAGTGATTTACATTAATTTTGTAAGACAAATCCACCTTACGTGTGTCATTGTAACATTATCTACGTGATAATAATAGGTTAAACCTACAAACACTGATCACAGCCTGTTCTCGAATATTAGGTTATGACACCAAACGTTGATTTAACACTAGATAGCGAACAAAAACTACCTCAAAACACGAGTTCGTGCCAAAGTATTAAAAAGTCCCTTGGCCTTGAGAAGATACAGACAAAGAGAATCAACAAAACAAATCAATATTTCTGTCACAAGTGTTCACCAGTATACATCTAAGAGAGTACGATCACCGTTTACCTTAAGTGGTGAGATAATGTTTATTTTTTGACCCGACCTCGAGACGAAAAATCTTGTTTTTTCCTGAACAGTCTGAACGAAGATTTTCAAGCGTCCAGTTAGTATAAAACCCCTTGGAGTATTGTGAAACACAATGAAATTCGAGCCTCTCCTAACAAAGTCATGCGAACAATTCAGAAGATTCATTATCCATAGCTTTATTTATTTATCGAAGCAAAGATATGCATTTTTGTCATTCTATCCGGAGATATCTTCAGATCCAGATTTGTATAGTAAAGACAGAAGGCCTACGGTCTATGTTATTCCTTTTCTAGTATGCTTCTGTAAGTGTCTAGTCTTCTCTTGAGTGAGTCAGTTGAAGGTGCGGACACCACTACTTCGGGTAACAGGTTCCAAGAATTGATGACTCTGTGTGAAAACATGTATGCCACAGGTATTTTGTTCGTTCTCAACTTATCTACTCTCCTGCTATGTCTTCTGAGATGTCAGATATCATAGGGAGAAAAAGAGAGGAAATATAAGGTCAAAATCAGGTCACCTCTTAATGTTCGGTTGGGCAGAGTAAAGTGGTCTAGCCTTTCAAGTTGCTCTTTATGTGGTAAAACCCCGGAGTTCTGGGATTGCACGTGTAGCTGACCTCTGCACGTTTTCCGGGATATCTGAGTCATCTTTTAAACAGGAGCTTGCAGCCTAAGCACACTTTTCAAGTTGAATCTTACTAAAATTGTACATACTGTAGTATCTAACTTGGTGAATGGTTCTAAACCCCCTAGCTACAACCTCTTGGCAATAGACCGTGATCTCGAGATCATGACTCACTGTCACACCAAGATCCTTGTGAGGCCGGATTACGGGTACAGGCACTTCCCCTATGTTGTACCTATTAACCTTTGTATCCTCAAATTGCATGTAGACACTTGGCCTCGTTGGTAGGTATCAGCCACTCTTTGGACCAGCTAGTGACAATATTCAGGTCTGTCTGAAGTGCGCATGCATCTGAGTCTCTTGTTATTTCCCATAAGATTTTTACATCATCAGAATATTGTAATACTGGGGACTCAACTATACCTGGGAGATTATTTACACACAGTATAAAAAAGTGAAGAACCTAGGATAGAACATTGAGGGACTCCACTTAGTGCTGGTCTGCAGGTGGAGCACTTCGCATTGACTCTTACTTTCTGCCTACGACCTACCGGGAATTCCTTATTCCATTTTAGCAGAGTTCTGTCAATGCCAAGATTTTCCAGGCTTAATAGCATTCTACTTGTTGGCACCTTATCAAATGCTTTGCTGAAGTCTATGTAAACATCCACTGATTTTCCATTGTTTCAAGCCTTTATCTATTGCACCCTCACTACAGGGAGGTTTTTTGTGCAAGATGAATCCTTCCTAAACCATGATGATCGCTATTTAACAAGTTCTGGTGAAACTATAATTTATGGGCGACGTTTGAGCGACGCTTGACTGACCTTGATGATGTTCACCTAATAACGAGGACCAAGTGAGGGTCATAAACCAGTGTGAGGATTTAGAGTTATGATTTACAGTTGATGGTGAAGGTAAAGGATTATGTTTAGGGTTTTCATCACGTACTGACATCAGCTCCAATTCTAAAACTCTATTTAATCAAATGTGTCGGTGAATTAAGCTCCAAAACCCGAAACTTGTTATCATTGTACCTGATTGGTTCGTCCATAAATTATAGTTTCGCCCAATTTGTTTGTTTCCACGAATGACTTTATGGTCTTTTTGATTATTGTTTACAGTATTCTAACTATGACACTGGTGGGGCTGACAGGTTTGTAGCTTGATGGGAGTTGTCTTGGTCCCGTTTTATGTATTAAATATCGTAGTCAGTGAAGCAGCAATATATTGTACAATTTGTCTTGAGTGCGGTATCTAAAAGATAGGGCGATAAACGACTTATTGCAAAGATCTTCATCTAAGTTGAACTTATCAGATCTTGCTCTATCACAAATCCACAATATGTGTAGCGGTAAATAAATCTTCAAGAGAAATATTTCTGGTAGGTTACAATCGACGGTTCTTACGGAATTGCCAGTCTTCCATGAGACCCTTGAAAGACAAACTTTGTGGTAATGCGGAACTTATCAGTCTGGACGACAGCGCCAAGAAAGTATTCTCCACAGTTAATGAACTGATTGCTAAAGCAGCTAAGCTCATACACGAGGACACCAAAGCAGCCATTAATGTCGCAGTAGACGCATTTGACCTGGCAGTTGGAAGAGTCTTACAACGATGGGGTAAACAGCACCTGGCAACCTTTGACATTCTTGTCGAGACGGTCACAAGATACTGAACCGAGTTATAGCTTTTTCTATAGGGAACACCCAATCATGTAAAGTGTTGTGTGGCACATTCAACACTTTATTGAAAGCTGAGAAATCACTCTTTTACCAACTACAAAACTCCTACCTTCTTTGTTAGCTCGTCTTCAGACAAAAACTCCCTTTGAGAGTCTCAACAACTCGACTACACTTCGTAGTTTACTTCAGATATACAACACATTTCCGGAGTACACACGTGTAGTTGCAGACACCTTGTCTCAAATAACTTCCATGAACAGTCTCCAAGAGATCGGCCTTCTTAAAACCGCCCATCTTCAGAAATGATATACAGATCTTCAGAGAAAGTTATCTTCGATCACCCTGAAATTAGGGGTCAGGCAGATGGGAATGGGTAAGGAAACTCTACTATGTGCATAAGCTTTTCCACCTAGTTGTTCGAGCAACAACCAAGCTCATAGCAGAACGACTTTGTTGGCCTAGTATGAATAAATCCGTTAGGGAGTAGGTACGTCCTTGAGTGAGCTGCCAGAAATCTGGGGTGATTAGACACAACAAATGTCCCTTGGGCTCTTTCACGACTCCCGATACTCACTCGGCCATGCCCATCTGAATTCTGTAGATCACTTACCAGATTCAAGTGTATGCACTTACCTTTCAACCTGTGTGAACTGTTTCACATGACACCTAGAGGCAGTGCACATCAAAGATATTACTGCTAAAACAGTGGCATATGTCTCCGTCAAACGATGGGTAGCGAACTTTGGTGGCCCTTTGAATGTCACTACAGGCCAAGGACGCTAGTTCGAATTCGAATTTTTCCGTTGTTCGACTACACTATTACGAATCACAGAGTTCCGAACGACCGTTCACCTCCACAAGCCAATAGGTTGACAATAGGTTCACAGATGAGAGTGAAATCGTTCATTTCACTCTCATCTGTGAACGTCTCACAGTGGACTGGCGCTCCATCACTCGTTTTATTTGGTATCTGTAATGCAGTGACAACTGACACGGAATATGCGTATGTGTGTCTTTCGAAATGCACTTAAAATGCCTTTTTTATTTTCTATGATGGCTGGAAAAGATTAAAATGCAGACGAAGTTTAAAATGAATAAAAGTTTTCATTGGACGTTTTCCATAGCTATTATGTATCACATAGCCCCTTATATCATACAAAGACGACCAGATGCTGCTGAACGTTGCCAGCCATCAGAAGTGTTTTCACAAACGACAAACTCCTCGGGTTTAAACTTCTGGCTGACCACGATTTAGGGTCACCACAACCCCCACCAGAGTGTGAGTGAGTCATAGTTCTAAGTAAATTCCCAAAGCAAGTGGTACTGTGAGTCTTCTATATTCGATGCTGATCTAATTAGTTTTAACGAGTATGTACGCCGTGCTATGCATCTCTTACAACCGTTAGACAGCTTGGGTCAAACGCTTCTCCAATCATCGGTAGCCTTGGGCTAGGTTAAAAAAGGAAGACTATTGTACCTTCGTTATCATCCAGAGCTTATTCTGTCGCCTACGTAAGAAAAAGATTCCTTACTTCGATCATGTGTAAATCGCCGTCATCTTAATGCTATAACGAAACGAGATTTCTTCCTGTTGACGCAGGTTGGAGCTACACAAGACGCCATGAAAAGCGCTTGCTGGGTTTTTGGGTTAAGACCTTGAATTCAAGTGTTAGAGAGAGAATGTACGACTCTGAGGTAGAAAGAAAATCGCACTTGAAGTACCAAATGATCCCAATGAATTCCAAGTAATGTCTTTCGGGTTATCTAACATTGCAGTGCTTTACAACGATTACTGCAAACGGTTATGCTGATATAACTTGATATTACTGGGTGTGGCAAACCGCCTGAATAGCGTAATGCCAATATGAGAATGATCCTTTAACTCCTTGAGCAAAACTAACTAAACGTGACACCATTCGCTATCATAAATGGCACTGAGTGAACAGTAGTGTGCCAAAGGTTACGCTAGTCAAGAGTAAAATGAAATATTCTGAAACACTCCGAGATGCTGGCACAGGTAAAAGTTTAGCCAAGTTTAAACCCACCTACAGAATGTCGAAAAACACCAAAAACACATATATGATCGACAAACGAACGGGGCGGTGTATAAACTCGGAGATCAATCTTAATAAACTGTTTTATATTGTGTAAGATTTTACTTAGATACTGTGAATATAGTTTGAGTTAAAACACCAATAAGATTTAATATTTTCATTTGTTTTACAGCTAATTTGAGCTACACTTATGCTGTTCATGAGTTAATATTCGAAGAAAAATATTGTCCTCCAAATTGGCAACGACCTTTGAGCGTGTTTGAAGATGAGCAAGCTCAGCATAGATTGGATTAGAAAAATGATGCATGACACTAATTTGTAAATAAACATTCCTTTACATAACATAACTGCGTATTTCATTGTTTGAAGTATATACATTGCTGCTGGCATGTCGTTTTCCTACTCCTCCAGTACTCACTGACCCTGGTTTGCATGCTGATTTTTAAGGTTCCTTCTGCCTTAAAATAAGCGTCGATTGCACGCGTTAAGATGTTTTTCAGTCAGTCTTCGGTAATAAGGATAGTAGGTTGATGAACTTGTGTTAATCCTGATATATTTCCTTCTGGTGGAGGTATAGCTCCTTGAAAATGTTCACTGATGGGGCTGATACCACTTTTTCGAGTAAGGCGTTCCATTCATTGACCACTCGATGAGAAAAACGGAACCCCACTCTGAGTTTATTAGATCGCGGTTTGTGAACCTTCTTGCTATTACCTCGGAGATTATCAGTGCTGGAGGGAGCAAAAAGATAAGACATATTAACACCCGAACCATAATCAAGGATACGAAATGCCAGTATAAGGTCACCTCGCGTTCTACGATAAGACAAAGGGAAAAGGTTTAGGCGTTTTAAAAGCTCATCGAAAAGGAGTTTAGAAAGACACTTCAATAATTCCGTTCTCACACACTTTATCCTTTATCAGACATGTGCTAGCGGCTTGGATACTGTACTCTATGTGTGGTCTTACATAGGTAGGATATAAAATTCGAAACATCTCCTTGTCAGAGCATCTGAGTGTTCGGCGAAGTGACCATAACGCACGATAAACTTTGGAAGCAGCTGTGTTTCAGTGCATAGTTGTTTTCTAGTCCTGACCTATTATTACTCCTAAGTCTTTATTTTCTTGAACGCGTGGAAGAGATGTACCGTCAATAGTATAATGGTAACTATTACCGTGTCCGATGTGCATGAGCAAGCTCTACCTATAATTAACTTCCAAACCTTAACCACGAGCCTATCTAACTAATGCATCTAAGTCAGCATGGAGATGAAAATGATCAGCCTCTCATCTTATTGCTCTCCAGATTTTGACATCATCCGCAAACAATAATGTCGACGACTTAAGCAATAGCAGGAATTCATTAACATAGAGGAGTTGAGGGCCTAAGATGGTGCCTTGGGGTACACCACTTTTGACCGCCTTCCACTAGGATAGCGTTCCAGTGACCCTCACTCTCAGTCTGCGGTCACATAAGAAGGTTGGTATCCATTCCTGTATAGCACCTGATACTCCAAAGCTCGAGAGCTTCTGCATAAGACCTAAGTGTGGAACCTTGCCAAACGCTTTGCTAAAATCTATGAATATCACATCGACAGATAGGTCGTTATCTAGGGCTGCTGTTCAATCTTCTCTCGCAATAAGTTAGTCAAGCATGAACGCTTGTTACGAAACCCATGTTGCTCGGGAGTTAACAGATTGTACGAATCTATGTGACTTAGTAGCTTAACCTGAATTATCTTTTCAAGTAACTTAACGACTGCTCTGGTTAGGCCAACAGACCGGTAATTAGATACGATCTGTCCCTGACCATCCTTGAATATAGGACTGACCAAAGCGTCTCTTCAATCTTTAGGGAGTTGAGGGAGTGAAAAGGACGTGTTGAAGAGCGTCGCGAGCGGTCTTGCAATAATGTCCGCGATAGATGACAGCAGATGTGGATGTAACCCACCACGGCCCGGGACCATTCAAGGTCTGTAGTTAGTTATCAATGAAGAACAGTTTCCACAGTCACATGTGCAGATCCTATGACTGTGATTGGGATAAGTATTCGAAACATTAACTGTAGAGGTGACTTCACTAAAATAGTTTGATAGACTCAGCTTTCGCTAGATCTGATTCAGCTAGTAAATCTGAATTTTCGTGTGACTATAACGCAAGAATACCGTCACTACGGTTTGTTCGCCGTTAAACGTACGTAAACAATCGCTTCGGACGACTACGGCCAACTGTCGTTCGTAAGTGGCACGAGATTTAGCTATGGTCTTTTTACATATATTCCGGATTTTCTTATATTCTCACTTAAACGATACCTGCCCTGTTGAGAAGAATAAGTCCCAGGAGTGTTTCCTACGCTTTAACAACTTCCGGGTTTCTTTATTAATCGATGGAGGGCGATGTGATGGCTGACGTGTTGACCATGGAATCAACGGCTGTGTTACAGACTCGAATGTAGCCTTAAACTTATTACATTCGTCTTCAATCGATCCATCAGCATCGACCGACCGTTCAATCGAGATAGCACAGTCTCTGATTACCGGAATATTAGCTCTCCAGATATTAGGACGAGGTGGAGCAGATGCAAATTATATACTATATGCCCGGAACTTGAAGGAAAGTACAACGTGGTCACTATTTACTAGTGGGGGAAGGTGTTGAATGTCGACAACATCTTCACAGTGGTATGTGAGGACAAGGTTCAGAAATGATGGGTCATGTTCCTAGTCAATATGTGCTGGTTTTAAGGTACGTTGTACAAGTACACACTGAACAATTGTTGACAATAGGTAGCTATCGGAACCCCCACCTGAAGCTGTGAGCTCTGTCTAGTTGATATGCAGTGCGTTGAAGCCTCCAATGATGAGACAACATTCTGCAATACTCCAAAAACGGATGTGACTAAAGGTAAGGTCGTCAGCAAGACAACACGGACTACGATGTATTCCTCCTATAGTCATCAACCCATTTCTAGACCTCACATGCACCACTAACATGCGCCTCCGATATGATTGATTGCATGCGAAAGTTATCCCTAACATATAACATTATGCCTCCTCCTCCACTGTGACTTATAACTCTATCACTTCTAATATAGATGTAGCCTGCAGTGATTGGAGAACAGTCTATATCCGCGGTGATCCGAGCTTCTGTGACATCAATTATATCGGGACTTAATTTCGAAGACTACGGGTATTTTCGTGGCACAAATTTAAGGTGTTTTAGGAATCATGCGTTCTGCCCATACAGGTCTCAGAAGCATTGGTTTACAAGACATGATTATCCGAAGACCACTAATTGTAAGGTTCGTTTCGCCACTTAGCTTTCGAGTTCTTAACTCCGCAAGAGCATTCTTCCACTTGATTCGATCTTGAAGCTGCCAATCTGGTCGAATACGAGTATTCGACTCATGATTTTGGCGTGCGTTATTCAATATTACGTAAAATGTTACCGATTACTAACTCCAATATCCTTCTTTGTTGGGTCTCGCCTCCAATCCATTTACCGAGTCTTATTACTTCCATGATGTGTATCCCCGAAACCTCTTCAGGCAGTACATTTCTGATGACAGATTCCACTGACTGCAGATAGTGTGCATGTCTTTTAGCAAATTCATTGTCTTTCGAATCTTCTAGATTCCGAATAATTAAACTAGGAACGTGTTAAACTTCTTTAAAAGTCGTATTCATGGCTTTCGACCATGATGTCAGATAATGCCTATTAACTGCTGTCATTTTACCGTTGGCTTTCCTTGTAACAGTGTCATATGAGTCGAGCGGATGACTCACAACAGTGTTCGGTGAGGTCAAACGTTTTCCATCCACGATAGGACTAAATGTTGTCTTTCATTCGGACTTCAGTGGAGCAATCTGATACTCAAAATGTGAGTCCAACAAGGACTTTTCAACTATATTTTCGATATTCTCGGAAAAACTAGTATGATTTCGGAATATTAGTCAGATAACGCTAGTCACACCTCATTTCAGCCATTCACAACAACTATAATCTTGTATTCTCTAAATCGGACTGGTTTTCGTTCATCACATCCAGAACCTAAAGTCAACCTTGGGAAGGAGACGAGGTATGTTTAAAAATGCTTGGAAGCAGGAGGGAGAGGTTCGCCTCTATTTTTAAAAGGTTTGAGCATGTTCTCTACATCTACTTACCAATAGGGTCAAGGGGATGATTGAAAAAGGAGCTCTAGACTATGAAGACCGCCCATTGTGGTACGATGTGTATAAAGCATTTCCTCCACGTGTTGATCCTTCGTATGATCGACCATGTCCCACTACCACAGTGCAGAATATTATCTATCCAGAAGATTGTGAAAGAGCGTAAGATCGATAGATTTATTATGAACTTTCATCAGAGCTTTTTTCAAAGGTCAGCACAGGCTCGAGACATTAAATATGTTCAATCTAGTGGACAATCGTTCGACACTGTCTAAGTAAGTGTTCATTTTACTCAACACTGTGTCAGGCTCTTAAGGAAGTGTCGAAAGTTGAGGGAGGTTCACCCGGACTTAAGTTCGGAAGAAATTTTGTCACTGGCTGAAAAGGAACTAAAACAAGATGAAACAACAAACAAACAAAACTTCGATAGCGCTTAAAGCTAGATTAGTTGTATTGGTTAAATTGTATCTATCTTGAAAATAAAGCTCATTTCAACTTTTAATTTTATGCTTCGAGTTTGCTTGAAACATCATATAACAAACATTTTTATGGAATTAATGTTCACAAAATTAAAATATCTTAACATTGTGAAAATACTAGGGAATTTCCCTGAAATTTTTGCTGTGCTAGTGAATTCTTCTTATGAATGATTTGTTTTCTTTCCAGTGATGAAGACTTAAAAAACGCAAAAGTTTCATTGAATATCTGGGGTTTATCCGAAAGATATCGCTTTACAGTAGAACGTTCTGTTTATGTGTACTAACTCATTGTTAAGGCTAAAATTGAAAGACTACTTAAAGGTAGTTAAATTATATTATTATCGGTAGTTCTAGTAGATCGTCCCAGTAGTTGGATGGAAAGGAAGAGATGTAAATGCGTACCATACATACGATTTCATACGTATAGTTAATTTAATATCTCAACACAAAAAGGTTCTTTCTGATGACTTATATCTGTTGATCATGTTACACTATTCAGATATGGGGAAAATCATCCCGTATAGTCAGCTTTCAACTTTAAAAAGCAAATAGATGTTTTCATGAGCCCCAACTATGTTCTCAATCTCACATTTTTCACACAGTAACAGTAAATAAAATAAGAGGTTAACAAGGATAGACAGTTTTCAGTGAATGAATGTTCAAAAGCTATATGAAGGTAAGAAAATCCACTTTCGGCCACGTTATCCATTCTCAAAATTGTATTTAACGTAGACTACCATAGGTTACTATCCATCATACATATTGTTTGGTAAACCGCTAGAGATTTCATTTGTAACGTTATTTGATAAATGCCCAGATCTTTTTATTTACTTGGGGATTTCTCAGATGACCAATTTATAAAGTCTAGCTGTACCTACCCCCCGACAGCGTCAAGCAGATCACCATTTCCTAATATATACTTCGGCTACTTCGGTATTAGAGGGTCATCTTTTATTTGGCGTATAGGGAATATGTCCCAGTTGTTCTCAGACTTGGGGAATTCCGCATCTTGTCACTTCGGTCAGTTGGGTTATTTATTCTGTTTGTTGTATACCGATCACTGAACTAGTAAAATGGCTATTTCATTTTCTTGCTTCATAAGTTTGATTTCTGGGCCTGTAGTGTTGACTTGGAAATATCATGTATCTCGAGGAGCACAAAAGCCCATGTCTCATTTTTATTCAATTTTTAAACCACGATTTCGCTTGTTCCAGCAACATTATATGAATGTCAGTACGCTGATGTGATAAAAGCATCTGAACAGTTCTTATGACCCCTTACGCCTGTCATCCCTCGTGGAGGAGCATAGACCGCCCACCAGCATTCTCCATCCAACCCTGTCCTGGGCAACTCTTTCCAGTTGCTACTCCAAACTCCACCTGTAGCTTTTCTGTAGTCACTACCGGTTCCAAGCCCGGGTAAAGGAGGAGGGTTGGGCATGGGGTTAGCGGCCCCATCCCGTAGAAAACTAACTCGCTAAAACAACGCTAATCAGAAAAAATAATTCCTAATATCCCTGGAGTGGGTTAAAAAATTAGGACTGGTTTATACTAAAATTAAGGTGTTATCCTATGCACCTACCCTGGCTTTGCCAGTCTAATACTTCGAACCACATTTTAG
This sequence comes from Schistosoma mansoni, assembly GCF_000237925.1. Classification (NCBI taxonomy): domain Eukaryota; kingdom Metazoa; phylum Platyhelminthes; class Trematoda; order Strigeidida; family Schistosomatidae; genus Schistosoma; species Schistosoma mansoni. The sequence continues at coordinate 36,234,428 of NC_031495.1, forward strand.
TTCGTGGATATTACCACTTGACCTAATAAACCTCGATGTCTAATAGGGTGGATTGTTTATTGATATAACGTGCATTATATATTCAACAATCCTCACATCAACACCTAATAATATCCAAATATCTCGAAAAGGTTTCATGAATTTCAAAAAAGTACGAGCAAGTGAAAAAAATCACCTATTCTCTGGAAAGCGGCCTACACTTAGTCATGAAACACAAGAAATCCAATACTTTAACTGGAATATTACAGATTCATATTCATGATCGGCTTTCTGTTGCTTCACACGTATTGTGTACAATCCTTGGGTAGTCTACGACTTTATCAACTCAACTTACTTCCGCCCTATCTGCGTCTAAGCAGAGACTGTTTAATACTTTCGATTATGAATAGTGTAGAACGTGGCATGTATGTGCTTCGGTCCAAGTTGCCACATAACATAATTACAGTACAACTAAATTACTAAGCCAAATGATAAAGTACTACGTCTCAACAATAGTAGAAAGATTATGTATAAAAGATATGATTGGATAAGTTAATGTGGAAAAGGATTTTGAAATTATGTATCTGCGGAAAGACAAACAGAGAGTTCATTTATACCATTGTGACGGGTTCTGCACCACGTCATTCAATGTCTCTATCCGTTGCTGAAGACAATCGCCTGGAGATTCGGTGCTTGTTCTTCATATTACGCTTTGAATATTAGGCTTCACTTCTTATATTCCCTACTAAACCAGTCGACGTTGCTAATAGTCACCTCGGATTTGCACTGTTTATTGCTGAATAAAAGTGATAATATCCTTTCGTTCACAGGTTTACATTAAAGCTGAATGTTTGTAGGATCTTCACTTTTTATAAATTTTATGATGCACTATATGTATCGCAACTTTATTTCCCACAGAAAATTCCGAATTTATGAAATCTTTGAGATTTCATTGGAGTAGTTAATGGTGTTTTATGGCACTAGTTGTTAAAAACAGTAATTTATATCCTGGAATTCCTTCATAAAAGTGACAACAAAGAGTTGATTACAGAGGTAGTATTGCGATTTATTTTACCACTTTTCCTGTAGCTGCATTACACTTAAAAAATATATGAGTGCGTTTAGAAAGATGTTTACAATATACGAGTATTTCGTCCTCTCGAAAATTACATTTCATGGTCATAAATTGAAATAGCATGGACTGTTGCTTTCAAAGGGGAAAAGAACAACTCGTCCGAGACGTTGCGCGATTTCGAAAAATTTCAAAAAGAAAGTTGTATTCAACGCGAGGTTTCGCCAGTCACCAATATGGCTGGGTTATGGAAGCTAAAAAGTGGGTCATTTACTGCTCTCAAACTGAACAGTAATGTAACTGCAAGATGATGATTACATCCAAAGCATTCTTCAAATGTCTGTTAGGATGTCTAGGTGACTGTATTTTGTCGTTTTTTTTTACTAAATAGGGGTATACCGTCTGAGTCGACAAAAGTCTTCGGGCGAAAGATGAACTCATAAAACATCAGGTGGATATAAAGTTATCTTCGGGAATATGCTTATAGAGAATCAAAATAGTGATTATAGCAATAAAAACTACTTGACGTAGCTAATTCTCATGGAATTTGTACGTAACTTGTGGTCCGGCCAATAATAAAAACATCTATGGTATAATGTACTTTCTAGACTCATATTTCGTTCACAAACGTTGCCACAAAATCTATTAGCTGGTAGGTCTGAGTGTAATTTATTAGTGAGAAATTCCATTTACGGTAGGGTGTTGGGAAATTCGTCTACTCACTATAACCTGATAAAATGTAAATGTATGTTCGTTGTATTTAGGACAGATCTGGGAGCCTCCTGACTTCTCAGGATCTAGAATCACCGATCTTGTGTTAAACGTAAGGTTATTACAAAACCAAAGGACCATGTTTTACACGACAATCACAATAACCAACTTGATACTCGTTCATCAAAACTTCACTTAATGTCAACTCATCTTAGAAGTATTTTATTTATTTTAGCTGCCAACCTTTGTTTATGATAAATTGTGTGACATCACTTTTTCAGGAGTTGGTTTTCTTAGGCACTGCATCTGGATATCCGTCACCCCACCGGGGAGCTTCCGGTGTAGTGCTACGTGACTTATGTTCTGGTTCACAGTGGTTATTTGACTGTGGTGAAGGTGTACAGATACAAGCGCAAAAGTCATCTTTCGTCCATTTTGGAAAAATCAATTCTATTTTCATTTCACATCTTCATGGGGATCATATGTTTGGTCTACCTGGATTTTTATGTACAATTGATCAGAAAGGCGAAGCTAATAATGTCATATTAGAAGATTCAAACCCACAAAATAGTAGCGCCTCCATAAACATATACGGGCCAAAAGGACTTCGCAGATTCCTTCGACTTGCTCTTGCATTATCAAGGTAAGCTATGGGAGTTACAGCTTGTTCGCTATCTGGTGATTCGGCACCCAACCGAACTATTTAAATCTTAACTTTTGACTGGTAGAAGCATTGAATTACATGAAATCTCATACATCAGAACATCCGTTTAAGTTGGTATGATTCTAATCGGCAAAGATAAATAATAAAACAAGAAAAATTTTCTAACTAATTAAAGAAACGGTAAAAAGAAAGAAACCCAACATTGGCCACGATAAAATCTTCAGTAGATAAAGAAGGGTTTAAAATGAATGGATGTGTTTTATTTCAAAATTCTTCTGTTCACCTCTCCTATGATTTCTAACTAAATGGTTCTAATATACTGTAACTATGAGTTGAAAGGTTAAATTCATCGTATTTACTTGAATCTAGGGTATTTCCTTCACGATCTGGTTCTATGTTCTGATACAGTTACTCCGAAACTCCCTAAAACCTACAAACGTTTTAGAGTAGTTAGTGACTCAACAAATAGAATACATGTTCTAAAAACTCAAGTCATCAGTTTTATCAATTAGATTTCTACCATTTTTTGAAGCTCAACGCCTAAAATCAACATTGTTTCTTTTGTTTGGCTCCACATGAGTAAAGCTCCAAAGAAATTTGTGAGAAAATACCTGCAGTTATCATGTCTTCAGGTCATATATTAGCTATGTAATATATAACTAGAGGGCTGCGCAGTATACTCGGGTCTTCATAAGGACTCAGATATTTTAATAACATCTAGTAGTATATGTACTTTCATTTTTCAACTATTGCGTTGGAAATTCGCATCTTGTCTTGATCTGTATTACAGGATAGTATCATTAGCCTTCTTATAGTATTTGTGGGATTTTACTGGTTTATTAGGTTGTATTTAGTTACTAAACTGTCGTACTTTACTCTTAAATCTTGTTTATTGCAAAATATCAAGTTATAGAGTGGCTTTAAATAGTGTAAAAAGTCTGAATGCTATTAAATATTGTGGATACATCTACATTTTCTAATTTCAACAGAGTTGTATATTCTGTTTGGACTTGATGAATAGTATCTAAAACTTTCAATATACTGTGTCATGCTACTCATTAACATTAAGTTTTAACGCTTAGAAACCTTGCTCTGTAATATTTTTTTCTTTCATTTGTTATTCTCTTACTTTGTAGTATGTAAGGAAACCATTTACTGGTACATCTGATGCGGTCACTTACATTATATTAATGTCACCATGATAATTAATAAGAAATATTTGGGGATGCACAAAATTCTGTAACGGATATGTGATAGGTGTTTTCTAAAGTTGCAAAAGCTTGATATATTGACTAGCTCAGAAGTAAAACAATAATCCAGTAGATAAGCTAGAGAGTTTATTGTTCATTTTAAAGCTCAATACGCCTTTAATCTCCTCGACAAGTCTTCTGCATTGGGAATAAGTTTGAATCTTAGATAACATAACTTTAATATTACGAAATGATTCTGTTCACTTTTTGTAAATATACGGCATTTTGCTAATCCGTCAGTTTGACTAAGGTATTAGTAGTTCATGATTTAAAACCTAGTCTGAACGGTTGCTCGGACATCAATACGTGTATGAAAAATTACAATTCTTCATAAATTTTCACTGAAATTCTGGTTTTTTGTCCATTTTCAAGTTCTTTTAAAAAGACTATGTGGAAAAAAGCCCCACCATTATTTTGCTGTAAACTATCCTACAATTTTCTACTATCCGGTACTATCTGAATAGTGCCGATCGAGAATCCTCAACAACCAATACCTGCTCTTCACTCAAGTTTGCTATTCAGCGAAACTATTACTTGCTAGATAGTCTATAAAACATTACAATCGTCCTTGACTATGACGACTTACCAGACATAAGTGATCGCTTACAACCCGTTGTGTCAGTCAACGTTGGAGTATCTTGTGATTTATTTGTGAAAAATTAGCGACCTGGATAAAAATGGGTTTCGGCAACCGCTGTTATTGTATGTCATATATTTTGAATTTCACAAAGGCAATATCGTATATGAATATCAGTTTTTTAAAGGATCTAGTCAATTCTGACCACCCCACCTTACCAAAAGCCTCCTTCGAAACCACGCATAAAGTCAGAAGAGTCGACTCAACAGGAATCCAAATGGAAAACTTATGTACAGCAGAAGCTGTTTCTATCCACCAGTTTAAGGTTAATCTTTTCGTACAAAAACAGTATTTTTAGTCCCTCATTTTCTATAGCCTTCTGTTTTCCATAATCTATGTTTTTTTGTTTTTATTTATTATTCTACTCCTTTCCAATCACTTTCATAACCATTAACAATTACTATAATTTTTAATTATTATGTTATGAGTAGCTATCTAGTGGATAATTATTTTCCCCTTACCAGTTTTCACTAGCCGATTATCACATAACTTTCAATATCTGATTTTCATAAACAATACATGACATGATGTCACTCTAGCTTTTTTTAATATCCTTTTTTACTATAAACTACTATCTTAGCAAATAAAATTAACTATAAAAACGACCGTACAGCTTAAATAAATGAAATCGTCAAAAGGAACATTTGTTTCACTGAATTTTCTTCTTTCTTCAACAAAGTGTCTCGTTATTTAAGATCAATATTACTAAACTGTTTTACATTGTGTAAGATTTTACTTAGATACTGTGAGTATAGTTTGAGTTAAAACATCAATAAGATTTAATATTTTCATTTGGTCTAGAGCTAATTTGAGCTACACTTATGCTGTTCATGAGTTAATATTGGAAGAAAAACATTGCCCTCCAAATTGGCAAGATTGGGCGTGTTTAGAAGCCGATATAACTCGAGATCCCCCATTATTTTGTGAACGTTCTGGTAGAGACATTTTCGCGAATAATGATGGTAAGATTTATTGTTGAACGTCACTTATAAATATTTCTATAGATTTACTTATTTCATTATGTTTAAAGTGAAATGCATTATAATTGCTTTCTAACTGAAAGTGGGATTCATACCTACGTCTTTTTAATCGTTTGGCCTCTAACTTAGCTATTATTAGGTTGAGCAGCAATGAGTTGAGAAGACATTTGAGCGTCTGAATCTTGCCTACGCAACCATTTTATTGGTTTCCATGAAGAAGTTTCTGATGCTTAATTTAACTGACAATAACCATATGACATTGTAGAGCGAAGAATAATTGTACTGAGTCCGAAACTCGATCCTGAGGGCATATACTAAAGTTCTATTTTTCATTTTTTCCAGTTTTGTGAGTTAACTTATTGAAATTATGTTACGATAATGGATGATTAACATTACTTGATGTCCGTTGGTGAGTAAATAATGATTCCCCCCTTAATATTATGTGTCTCAGTTGGCTAGTAAATATAAGCAACTTTTTATCATATGTTTTAGAGTAAAATTAAAATGCCATAGAAAGGTCACTTATTGAGTTTAACTAATCAAAGAAAAAGTCAAAGGCAGGAACAAGAAAGTCTATACCTGTCCAACCAATATCTTACAAATCTAATTCTTCATGTAGCTATCCCTTGTAATTTTGTATTAAGTTCACGAAAAATTTACTGATACTATTACGGTTCTATAAGAGTTTATCCAATTAATTTTTGAAGTATGTTACATAACGCTATGTGTTATCTGTTTTGCAGGATTCTGGTATAATATTACAAATAATGAAGAGAACTGTGAAATGGTGCATGCAATGTCTATAAAACATACGATCCCTTCCGTAGGTTGGCTGATAATAAAGCCGGATCAATCACCTTCCTTGTGTGTTGAGACAGCTATAAAATTAGGCGTTCCCAAAGGACGGTTAATGGGTGAACTGAAACGAGTAGTTTATATATTTTAAATTTTCATTATTTCGGTGTTGTGATATCGTATAAATAATTAAATGGACATATATTAAAGTTATTAGTGATACAAGTAACAGGCATATGAATTGACTCAGTGACACTTTTACTTCTGTGCTTCTATCTAAGAAACATGGAGCTTTTAACTTAAATATATATACTTGACTGTCGGCGGTTTATTCATATGCTCATGTGTTACTGAATTGAATGTATTTTTGGTATCTGATTATCACTGTGAACCCTCACATAATTTATGCTCTTAATCGTCTGATACATACTTATCATTTATTATTTGTTTATTTGAGCACATAAATATTGATACAAAGGAATACCGAATACATATGCGCCACACAAATTCACTTGATTTGTGTGTGGGATGTGATACTACCCGGGTGCCCAGACCGAAACAGGTTGTTTCCTTAGGGAGCCACACCCAATGCCTTTGACCTAAAGGTCTGACCCACAAGGCAGTGGAACAACGTCAGGAGATGCACTCCAATGATGACCAATACTTGGTTCATAAGCCATTTGTTCCCTCAGGATCCTGGAGCCCGTGTGAAACATTGGTTTGGAATCATGGTTTTCCAACTCCCCTAGATGGACTCACCGTGTCCACCAACCCGTTTAAAGCGCCGGACATTCGCCTTTTGTCCTCTCGATTTTGTAAACAACCAGCTCGCCGCGAGAAGGCAGTGAGTAGGACTTCCCTGGTAGTGGCTGTATACGCGTGGCCATGCGAGAGCATTTGGAGAGGGAGAGCGGACTCTCCACACTCTTGGCCATACCAGGACATTTGGCGGCTTTATTCTAAGTTGTGTATGATGCATATAAGTAAATTAAGTGAACAATATTACATTCTTGTTTATTATATTTCATATTCATCAGCTTATTTAGTGTATTGTTGGAAAAGACTCACTCAATAGTTGGTTTAGGTTAATACCTTTGTCAAGTATGCACAGATTAAATGATTATATTTTATTATATATCAAATCCTTCATCGTACAGATAAACTTTTTATCAGTTCAAATCAGGTTATCAGCTACAGTTAATCTTTCCAGGAATTCGTTTTTAGTCTTATTAATATTTTATTTGTACCTGTTTACAGACTGCTGTGACTGAACACTACTACAAAATTACTTACTAATTAATTTTATTTAAACGTTTTGTCTTCCGTTTTGTTGATTTTCTCTCACCATGTTGCTGTAATGTAAAACAAATTGAACCAACTTGCATTACTACAAGTTCCTTCTTTGTTTATGATTAGCTGACATTGATAATTTCTATTTTCCATGAGTTATACTTTGTTGTTTTCGGACGATCATGAATCGAACGTATCTATGTATCAGAAAACATCTGATTAATGAAAAGGTATAAGAAACAATATAAAAATATAAAAAGCGTTAGATTACCAAGATATATCGTAAAGGTTGACATAAAACAATCTGACTGAGAAATATCAGCATATAGTCAGTCAAATAATCAAACTGAATGACAAATAATTTAGGAGTAATCATAATATTGCAGGAATTCACTTGCGGTATTCTCTGCCTTATTACAGATACTTTTTGTCTTTGTCTAGTTAAAAAAAGTGAAAAAAACCAAACAGAGACTATCATACTCTCACCATACACTACAATTAACATTAAGACTAATGTCTATAATTTCGTACATGGAACCCTAAGAAAATCACCTGCTTCAGTTTGGGCACCTAGACAGTATCACAGCCCTCACACAAATCGAATGAGATTTGTGTGGTGCATATGTATCTGGTGCCCCTTTGTACCAATATTTATGTGTTTAATAAATATTTCATAAGGATTTATTAGATTTATCAATAAGAATATAAATATCTACGAGTTATGTTAACATTACTTCTCATAATTCAATTACTTTTATTTAAATTTGACCAGTAATTAATTTTTATTATTTATAGTTTATAATAACATAGATATCTAATTAGTGGATTTTAGTTGATATATTTTGAATTACAATTGTATATCAGAATTAGCTTTTCTTTTATAATAAACAGGACATTAGTGTTACATCTTAGTAAAGAAGTAAGTACGGATAACTTACGGGACCTATTATTGCACTATTATTCTATGTATATTCCTATTGTATAACTATTCAGTAACTAGATTATCTATATTCATCTTATTATAAGCTTCATTTTGAACTATTGATTATTATTATACGATTTACTGTTTTTAAATTATACTCAGTTTATTGATTACTGTCTCCCACGCTCACAGCCACATTTGGCTTGATTTTATACAAAATCAAGCTGTCAAAATGAAGCTTATAATAAGATGAATATAGATAATCTAGTTACTGAATAGTTATACAATAGGAATATACATAGAATAATAGTGCAATAATAGGTCCCGTAAGTTATCCGTACTTACTTCTTCACTAGGATATAACAATTAGCATATTACAAGTGTATATATTAACACTAAAATCTATTGTATTTCTCAAGACAGGATATAAGTTTTGATTCTGATTTCATTGATTAATTGATATCATAAAACAATTTCAATACTTTTTTCTTCTCCCAAGGGTAATACAATTGTCATTGATGGTAAAACAGTTCGGCCTGAAGATGTATTGAAACCACGTTTAAGAGGTCATCGTATTGCAATTATGGGGGACACGTATGATTCTTCTGAACTTTTACGTCTTATGCAAGTTTTGCATACTGCAAATCAAATCACTTCTATAACTCTGGATACCCTTGTACATGAAGCTACTTTAGACGATAGTTTATATGAGGATGCGTTGAGCAAAGGTCATTCTGTACCAAGCGTTGTAATGAAATTAGCCTGTCAACTCAATGTTCGTCAGTTAGTTTTAACACATTTCAGTCACAGATATGATCGAATAGACTCTTCGGATGAAAATACTATAAAAAGTAAATTCACCTTGTTATTGTTATAAAAATATAGTTTCACTCAACACAATATATTGTAAATTAATGTATTCGTGATACCTGCTATTATCTTTTATCAAAAACGAACTGTAGTGTCAATAATGCTATAATTATGAATTGATCAGAGGACTACTCAGCTTATTTGTCAAAAGCAACCACAGCTTCAGTATTGAAGTTAACACGTTTTAAACTTCTGAAGCATGTCATTAGAATGTAGATTGATTAGTAAATTTAGTTATTGGTCAGATAAATGATAAGTTACTGTAGTATATCGAACTAATATTTATATACAGAGAATACTTTTAGAACTTTTATAAAAATTATCACTGGATTCGAAATATATCCTCTTAAATCACGATGCATTGATCTGTAGGTAACACGTTCGCTGCGAGGACTGAAGATTGTTGGTTATTACTAATGAAGATTTCCGTACTGTGCCAAAACAACTATCCGGTGTCCCACTGATTCCCTTGTTAGTATCAGTCCGGGACGAAAACCATCAAATATAATACTTCTTTTATTTTAACGCATAGTTGTTTGTGTAAACAACCAGTCGTATTATATATATATATCGGTACGATGTTATTACTCCCGATGTTATAAACAATGTTTCGCTCTTATTAAACCCTTCGATTTATGCTTCTACAAGTTGACTTGACAGATATTGTGTTGTACTCTTCAGAATAAATTAAAGCATATAATAATCAAATAGTCAGGAAAATAGATTGTACTGTATTGTTTTGGCTTTTCCAATATATCAATATATCATTGGTTAATATTATTCATTTATCATTACTTTCAAAAATTTTCCCAAGCCACACGAACTATACTTTCTTACAGATAAAATCGGTGAACAGGCGATTTATTCAAACAAATCTAAAAGTGATAAGAAAAACAAACCTAGTTTACAAATTATCTTAGATCAAGCCAAATCTACAGATTTCAGCGGAGATATCATTTTGGCTGATGATCAACTTTTAGTGAAAATTCCCCCTGTAACACAATAACAATATTAGTATGTAAAAGTTTATGGTTTTTCTGTTTTATAAATTCATATTACTACTAAGAAATGTATACAGTTGTTTTTTACCAAATTAATTTTTTTCTAAATATCACTTAAGTATCAGTGGATAAGATTTTCTTCTGATCTCCAATAAGAGATCAATCTGGGCCCCATTTGACACACTGGTTCCCTTCACAAGCATCTAAAGTCGCCCATATCCCATTTCAGTGGTATATAAGTAAATTTAGCTGGTATTTCTTCAACAAGATCGAAGAGTCAACTTGGCTAGCACTAACTCTAAGTATCATGGGAATTCAGCAATCTGAGTGAGATTTGTCAGGATTTTTCAAACCTGATGAACCGAAAGATCGGTTACTATCAAAATTTCTGGATTTTTTAAGAAACGACTAACTAGACACAAACTAACATAAGGCTGTCGTTCATCTCGGGGTAGCGTTGCATGATCTACAAGCGAATTTGAAAGCCTTAAGAGTTAAGGAATTCTGTGGATTTTAGTAGCGTCTGTTGAATTGATCGATTCTCGGAAAAGATACTGACGACTCAACTTGGAAAACAAGTGAAAAGACAAACTTGTATACATGCTGACAGAATAGTCTTCTTATCGTAAGCGTTGTTGTACAAGATGTGCTTCTTTTAGGAACTGACTTGTCTCAGTTCTTAGTTTGCCCATACGGAAGGAACGCGTCGACCACGCACTTATCCTTTATTTGTTTTCACTTTACCTTATGTCATATCAGAACATTAGATACACAAATGGAACCACCCTTTAGTGGAGTCCAAATCTTTATCGGATAAAAAAGCTAACCACCCGGTATATCGGTAATGTAAATCCTTTGAAATAATTCTTAACATGTTCTATAAGTTGGTTATCACTTATTCACGTATAAGATACAGCGAAAATGGCAGTATGCTTTTTGAATAGATACACCACGTTGAGTATTAATGGTAAGTAGCTCTCTCGATTCTTCAGCCACTTCCACTTGTAAATAGGCATCAGCAAGATCCAGCTTTGCAAAGAACTTTCAACCATTTAGCATAGTGAACAAATCTGCAGGGACTGGCAGCGGGTAGCAATGATGTTCTAGGGCTGCGCTAAGACCTGTGGAAAATTGCGCATATTCGGGTTGTTCCATTGGCCTTCTTAATAACCATAATGTTAGCTACCCAAGCAGAATAAGAAACAGGTGTAATAACTCCTTGTAATTGAAGGCGATTAAGTTCTTCATCAACTTTCGATAATGCTGCGTACGGCACTGGTCTCTTTGGATGGAAAACAGGTTTAGCCCCCGGTTTCAACCGAAGTTTTGCTTTCATAACAGAGCACCGACCCAAAACAGGCTGGAAAATGGTTGAAGCTCCGTCATTAGTTTCTTTGAATATGTTTCAGGTTCATGGGGTTGTTTCACCAGATGGCATACGGTGTTTAACGAAACGTCAGCTAAATGCAGCTGGTCAAACCAATCTAAACCAAGTAAACTAAGATCAGCTGGTGTTATGTAACATACTCCCGTGTAATTCGAATCGCGAAAAGACACTTTACAATCAAATTGTTCCAACAAACGTAGGTAATTAGCGCATGCAGTACGAGAATTTGCGTTGTTGGCACCATGAGTGGTCTGCCCATTTTGATCCAAGATTTCTGTGAGAGAATTGTTACGTCTGATGCAGCGTCTATTTGCAATCTAAACGGATGCCCATTAATATTAAGGGTATTAAATTTCCTCTCACCTGGGGTTGAGCTCTGACAGGTTGCTACTAGACTCAAAAAATTTGTGAGGGATCTAGGAACAGGCTTTCTGGAGCGATTTGGCTTCCCTCTTAAACAAAATCCATCTTTGTGGCCCACAGCTTTACAATTCCTGCAACGATGTTATTTATACGGACAGCTTCGAACATAATGCCATGCACCACAGTGCCAGCATGTAGGATCTACGGAAAGAAGAAAAAACTACTATGGAGGACTATTGGAAAGAGATCCAAGAAGCATTAACTTCAACGAGCCAGGAGGTGCTGGGTCGCAAGGAGAATCATCATAAGGAATGGATCTCTATCGAAACCCTGGACATGACTCAGGAAAGAAAGAACAAGAGGACAGCAATTAACAACATTGAAACAAGAACAGATAAAGTCAAGGCACAAAATGGATACACAGAAGCAAAACGAGCAAGTGAAGAAGAGCATTAGAGCTGACAACCAGAAATAGTTGGAAGAGCTAGCAATGACGGCGGAAAAAGCTGCAAGAAAAGGAAATATCAACACAACTATATGATACAACGAAGAAATTAGCAGGGAAACATAGTAAACTAGAGAGACCGGTCAAGAACAAAGAAGGCAAGACAATCACCGAGATTCAAGAACAGAGGAACAGATGGGTAGAATATCTCGAGGAACTCTTGAATGGACCAGCTCCATTGAATCCACCAGAAATCGAAGCAGCACACAGACCTTCCTATAGATTTCACTACACCAATGATCGGAGAAATCAGGATGGTCATCAGACAAATCAAGAGTGAGAAAGCAGCAAGACTTGACAACATACCAGCTGAAGCACTGAGGTCCGACATTGAAGCAACTACAAACATGCTTCACCTATTATTCAAGAAGACGCCCAACTTTGAGATCAATAGGCTGGATTCCGTGGGGATCGGTCGTGTACAGACCGAATCGCGGCACTACAGATCATCGTTGAACAACCAACTGAATGGAGTTCTTCACTATACGTCAACTTCATTGACTATGAGAACCGTTTGACAGTGTAGACAGGAGGAACTTATAGAAACTTCGACACTATGGTATGCCTGAGAAGATCGTCAACGTCATCCGCAATCCACACGACGGACTACAGTCCAAAGTCGTGCATGGAGGACAGCTGACAGATGCATTCCAAGTAAGGACCGGAGTCAGATAAGGCTGCATACTCTCACCTTTTCTCTTTCTTCTGGTGGTCGACTGGATTATGAAGACCTCGACATCTGATGGAAAGCACAGAATACAAAGGACAACTCGGAATCAATTAGAAAATTTGGACTTCGTAGATGATCTGGCCCTTCTATTCCATACACACGAACAAATGCCGATGAAGACAACCAGTTTAGCAGCAACCTCTGCATCAGTAGGTCTCAACATACACAAGGCAAAAAGCAAGATCCTCAAATACATTACAGCGAGTAACGATCCAATCAAACTTGATGGAGAAGCTCTGGAATCTTCCACGTATCTGGGAATCATCATCGATGAACAAGGAGGATCGGATTCAGACGTGAAGGCGAGGATTGGCAAAGAAGAAGCCGCATTCCTGCAATTGAGGAAGATATGGAACTCAAAACAACTGTTAACCAATATCAAAGTCAGAATATGCAATACGAACGTCAAGACAGTCCTACTGTACGGAGCTGAAACGTGGACAACTACTACAACCATCTTCACGAAGGTAAAAGTATTTATAAACAGATGTCTACGCAAAATACTCACCATTTACTGTCTGGATGCTATCAGCAATAGCGTTTTATGGAAGAGGAAATTAGGAAAGGACGTTGGAGGTGGATCGGACATACATTAAGGAAATCATCCTAACTTGGAATCCGGAGGGAACCGGAAAAGAGGAAGGCCAAAGAACGCATTACGCCGGGAAATAGAAGCAGATATGGAAAGGATCGCCCAGGACAGGGTTGGATGGAGAATACTGGTGGGCGGCCTATGCTTCTCCACGAGGGGTAACAGGCGTAAGTAAGTGAGTGTTATACAACACCAAATAGAAATGGTGTCTTCGTTGACGAGGTTCCGAACGTTCATCGATCGAAGTTATTGAAAAATACCCACTCAGTAAAATAAAATTGTTGAGTTAACTGTATGGGGAGTGATCATAAAGTTAACAATTCCCTAGTACCAGATGATACTGTGGTTCTAGGCTATATCCAAATGAGATGGTGAAGATTTGTAGCTCAGATGGATAATTTTGGTGGAGTTCTGTACTCTGAGTTAAAACAGAAATCTGAGTTCTAGGTATAGTAGATCTTATGTGTATTTTTGTTACGTGACACCTTAATGGAAAGTCCAAAGCCGAAGATAAACGCTGTGTTATACTAAAGTAACATTTAGATCCATGGTGTATGCTACTTATACCGAAAGATATAAGTAGTATGTAAAACCAATCGGAAGTGGAAGATCGAGATTTAGAGAATAAAATGGAAAGTTGAGAGGAATTATGAACTGGAAGAATCGTACACAATTCGAAGGATAAATGATGGAAATTTGCAAAAGAAGTATTCTGTCTATGGTTCTCATTTTAACAATAGACTAATTTTTCCTAAATACAATCGGTTGTCTCCATCTGTATTCTAGATCACTACAGATATATTCTTAAAGATAGAACGAGATTCTGTCTCATGAACCCCTGATAAACACGTTTTGCATGTTCGAATAGGGAGGTATTACAAAATGTACAACTGAAGAGCATTATTTTAAGCTGTAGCACCTCAAAATTCATATTATGCAATCATAATGGTAAATAGGTGGGCGTTGTACAATATTTTCATATGCCTAATTTTATTTGCATAGATTAAAATTCGATTGGTAATTATCTAGTTTTATCACTTATGTTTAAGATTTGACAATTTCAAACTAATATCGCTAGTTCAAAGTAACTTTAATTACGGTATCTGCCTGTCGCTAGTGAGACCCGGCCGTTGCTGCTACCTTGACGTGGTGGTCGGGCTTGCCTATCGTGATGATTCAATCGAGCTATACTGGCTGGAACAATCGCTCCTCAAGGTCCTACCATTCCAGGCAGGTCGTTTGAAGAGCGGTGAGACTAAAAGCAGCAAACCCAAGGTCCGAAGGCGAAGTCGTACTGCTGACTGTACAGAGGTGTGACAGCAGTAAGGTGTTTCCTTCAGATAACCAGCATGACAGCGATGCTGCCTTCCCACAAGGAGGGGTGGGGTTAGAAAAGGTCGGCCCTAAAAATGCACACCTCGCCTTATCCCACGGATATCCGTCTCCGGCGGTAAGGTCCTTTGAAGAACGGAGCTAACACGAAAACTACCCACAAAAAGGTCGTGTGTGACCGACCTCAAGCAGTTGTCCCTTGGGCACTGCGGTCACGCCCTCAGGTCATTAAGACCACTTCTAACCCAATTTCCTTTTCAGGTACCTCTCGAAGAACCTTTCCACGGTGTGGGCAACCGGGAAGTGATAACTGCCCTCATACCTCTAACAGCACTCAAGACCACTGTATTCATAATCAATCTCCTTCTTCAATTCCTACTATTCCTTCTACCTTGACTTTCAACACTAAACTTCCTGTTCCGGTTTCCTCCTCAAGTGTCACCATGGCCAACGATTCTAGTGCGCGAAACACTGTCCCAGGTCTACTAAAACCTCGCTCCAAACTACAAATTGGAGCCTTCAACGTACGTACTTTAAGCCAAATCGGTCAACAGGCCTCCTTAGCTAAAACCCTAGAATCTCGTACCATTGATGTATGCTGTGTCTCCGAAACACGCAAACAGGATCCTAGTGTGATCATTCACTTGACCTCACCTCGCCAAAATGGACAGCCAACGAAATACACCCTCCGTGTATCTGGCGACCCGTTGGCTAGTTCTCGTGGACTTGCAGGTGTAGGCATAGCATTAAGTACAAGGGCAGAACAAGCACTACTAGAATGGATCCCCGTTAACAGTCGCCTGTGTGCTGTCCGGCTAAATGGCTCCGTAAGAACTCGGAAGGATAGGGACACACGTCGTTGCCTTTTCGTCGTTTCTGCCTACGCTCCCACTGACTGCAGCCATGATGAAGTGAAAGATGACTTTTACAGAAAACTCTCTGAGCTTCTTTAGAAAGCTAAGCGCTCAGACATAGTAGTCGTAGCGGGTGACTTTAATGCCCAGGTAGGCAGCTTAAATCAAACAGAAAGACATTTAGGTGGGTGTTTTAGTATTCCGGCTCAACGAACCGATAATGGTGATCGTCTGTTGCAACTATGCTCAGACAATCGTTTATTTTTAGCAAGCACTAATTCTAAGCATAAGGAGAGACATCGTCTAACATGACGACCACCTGCACCAAACCAACGATGGACTCAAATAGACCATATTGTCATCAGTCATCGTTGGAGAGGCTCGATAGAAGATTGTCGCTCGTATTGGAATACTTGTTTAGACTCTGATCACGCTTTAATACGAGCGCGCATTTGTCTGCGCCTCAATGGACGCAGGAAAAGTACACTAAGAAGACCCATTAGGATTGAACTGGAGGACGAGAAAGCCAAATGCGAATTCCAGAAACAACTGAGTTCACATCTAGGCAGTTCTGTAAACGAGACTGACCCAGATGCTGCTTGGAAAGACACACGAACAGCTGTGGGAACAGCAGTAACATCTATTCGTTATTTAAACCATAGGGCTCCAAAAAAGCAGTGGATTTCTTCTAAGTCCATTTCACTGATGGATTCGCGTAAACTCATCCCATCAGGCTCTGAACACGACGAAGAGCGTAAACAAATTAGATCTAGGTTAACTAAAAGTCTAAGGAACGATCGTGAGCAGTGGTGGGCAACGAAAGCAAAAGAGATGGAAAAGGCAGCGGCTGTAGACAACACCAGGCACCTATTCAGACTAATAAAAGAAACCGGAATTAAGAAGTCAAGTGTAAGTGAGACAATCTCGGAAAACGACGGAACCCTTATCTGCTCTCAACCCAAACGTTTAGAACGATGGGCGGAACACTTTAAGGAGCAGTTTAGCTGGCCTTCAGCTACTGCACAACTACCCACTATTCCCAGAAAACCTGAATGGAACATAGGCCCCCCGACCCTACTTGAAGTTCAGAAGGCTATAAGTAATCTGAAACGAGGAAGAGCAGCTGGTCCAGATGGATTGGCTCCAGAGGTCTTTAAATATGGTGGTCCAATTTTAGCGATTAGGTTGACTAATATTCTGGCTAAAATCTGGGAGACGGATGTAATCCCATCTGACTGGTCACAATCTCTGATTGTCCCAATATATAAGAAGGGGCCAAAATCATCCTGTGATAACCATAGAGGGATTAGTCTGACTAACATAGTATCTAAAATACTAGCCTCAATAATTATCGGGCGCCTAACTAAGACTCGTGAACTGCAAACACGAGGAAATCAGGCTGACTTCAGATCTGGTCGTGGCTGCGTCGACCACATATTCACTATTCGTCAGGTTTTAGAGCACAGATATGCTTATCGGCGCCCGACAATGATAGTTTTTCTTGACTTGAAAGCAGCATTTGACTCTGTAGACCGAGAGGTTCTGTGGCAGTGTCTGTGATTGAAAGGTGTACCTGAGAAGTACATAAACCTTGTGAAGGCTATTTACTCGAACACTACCAGTCGAGTGAGAGCTTATGGCGAACTGTCATATGGTTTTACAACCTCAAGTGGTGTCCGTCAAGGCTGTCCACTATCCCCATTTTTGTTTAACTTCATTATAGACCTGTTGCTGGAAATAACACTCTCTTCGACTGAATCTACAGGAATTGATCTTCTACCAGGAGGTTCACTTATCGACTTAGAATACGCAGATGACATAGTCCTGTTTGGTGAAGACGCTGGCAAAATGCAGAGTCTTCTGTTGGAACTCAGTAATAATGCCAGGATGTTTGGGATGCGTTTCTCCCCATCCAAATGTAAATTGTTACTCCAGGACTGGCCTGCGTCAACACCTGAACTAAGGATAGGGAGTGAAGTAGTCGAACGCGTGGACAACTTCACTTATCTTGGAAGTCTGATCAGCCCTAATGGGTTGATGTCTGACGAAATCTCAGCACGGATTGGAAAAGCTCGTCTAGTTTTCGCCAACTTACTTCACCTATGAAGAAGGCGAGATATCTATTCATCAATTAAAGGACGAGTATACTGCGCAGCAGTTCGTTCTGTTCTACTTTACGGCTGTGAAACATGGCCATTAAGAGTAGAAGTTACTCGTAGGTTACTAGTATTTGACCACAGATGTCTTAGAAATATTGCTCGCATCTGCTGGGATAACCGGGTAAGTAATAGTGAGGTTAGACGCAGGGTATTAGGGATTGATGGTAAATCAGTTGATGAGATCATGAATCTTCATCGACTGAGATGGTTAGGTCACGTGTTACGTATGCCTGAACACCGATTACCACGACGCGCAATAATGACCAGTGTAGGGGATGGTTGGAAAAGAGTTAGGGGCGGCCAAACCAAAACATGGCATCAGTGCTTGAAGTCACTAACTTCTAGTCTGAGCCGTGTTGGTAAATGCAGACTACCTGGTTGGGGTCCGCGTGACTATCGTAACCAATGGTTGGAAACTCTGGGTGACATGGCTCAGAATCGATCACAATGGCGTAGGTGTATACACTCTTTATCTTCCCTTAAACCTTGAGATTAAAATTGCTTCATAACTTTTTTCCTTCCTACACTATATCCTTATATACAACCTTTCTTTATATACTACCACCACTAAATTAATTACTTCTATGGATCCGGTGTTCATCTTGTTGTGCTAACGAGGTATGGCAACTTTGACCGATGCATATATGTGCCTGGTCTTGCGTTGTCGCTGACCGACTGACTGACTGTCGCTAGTGAGACTAGTATAATACCAATATTTCAACGTAGTGTTAACTCCTAATCAAATTTACTGAAACACAACACTTCGAAATGTACAACAGGATCCCGATGTATCATTGCGCGACAAAACCTATGTTGCTATATCAGTAAAGAAACCAGTCAGCGTCAATTTCACAAGCAAATTCTCAGGTGAAATACATAAATCCATTTTGTGTGTTACACAATGTAAAACCGCCGGGAATGTTAAAAAAGCTCAATCTTATCAAATGTTATTGTTTCAATTACCTCATGTAAAGGATGTCATGACGACGAGATACGTTTTCCACAGAACGATTAAAATTCCAACGTACATTCCAAAATATCGTGTCTAAAATTTATGCAATCTATTTTTGAGCTAAAGCTTTATTTCACTTGTAGTAAAGTTTCCCAAATGATGAACAATTTGCTTCGCGTACCAAAATGTAAAAGTACCATGATCAAAATCAGACAAATGTTCTTTGAGTACCATTATCATACTATGTTAGGTCATTTCTCGAGTACTTTGAGCTATCAATATTTACGCTATGAACAACCAGGAAGTCTCACTTGTCTTCACACTAACATCATAAAAACTTTCTCTTTTGATCTGTTATTATCCCGTATTAATAACACTATCACCCACAATTTTCATACAACTTCCGTAACCATTATTGAAGATTTAGATCTACGGAGTATTACTACTGATCTACTGAAGCCACATTTCAAACTATACATTGAAAATTACAATGTTCGAAAACATTATTAGACCGAATACAGGACGAGTATTCAACCGAGAATCTACTATCTTGAGAGATGAGTATATAAGCGAAACAGATCTATTGAGAGAACTGCCTTTATTTTGTTTCATGAGTACGTTTTTCTTAGGCAATGAGATAAAGTTTAAGCGTAGCTATTCACTGCAATCATTATAAATCTGCTTGATTATAGAGATAGATATATCAAATAAACATAGCTTATAGCTTCAAATATAACCAGAACTTGTTTGGGTTGAAGCCTATTATATTTGAATAGTCAGCGTATTTACTGCTTGCACCCCTGAAAGAACGTAATTGTTATTAAGGAAGGCATGGTAGAAAATAAACCCAAATATATATTTCCCAACTGTAGTCGCTACTTTGACTTCGTGGTCGGGCTTGCTTATCGTGATGACTCAACCAAGCTATATTGGCTGGAAAACATGTTCCTATAGGTCTCATCATGTCAAGTTGGTTAGTTGGAGAACGGTAGGACTAAAGGCAGGCAGCAACTTGAGACCCGAGTGCGAAGTCATAATGCTAACTGTACAGAGGTGTGACAGCAATAAGATGTTTTACTCGGACAATGAGTATTTGCAGCGATGCTGCCTTCTTACAACGAAAGGAAGGGGTTAGAAAAGGTCGGTCCTAAAAATCTCACCCTATGGGTTTACGTCTCTGGCAGTAAGGTGCGGAACTAACACATCAATAGCCCGTGCGCAGCCGACCTCAAGCAGTTTTCTCTTTGGCTCTGCGGTTGCGCTCCCAGATTGTTAATACCGATACTTATTTGGGTTATTTATTAGGTCCGCCCTCACACCTTTCTCAGCATTCGAGATCATTTTGTTAACTACCTCTCAGTAATTCTTCCATCCCCTCAACTAACTCTTCTCATATAACTTAATCACCACATGCCACTATTGCTCATGATTTGAGCTCGCGAAATGTTATTCCTGGTCTCCTAAAACCTCACTCTAAACTAATGTTAGAGCCTTAAATGTCCGAATATTGTGCTAGATAGAGCAACGCACTTCGTTAGCTAGGACTCTAGAATCTTGCTCCATCGATGTATGATGCGTTTCCGAAATGCACATACAGGACCTAAGTACAGTTATTCATGTGACCTCACCTTGTCAATATAAAGAACCGCCACGACTTGCCCTTCGAGTATCTGGAGACCCTACCAACACTTCCTGCGACATCGCTAGTATAGGTTTAGCATTATGTCCAAAAGCAGAACAGGTTCTGTTATACTGGATTCTAATAGACAGTCGTTTGTACACTGTCCGACTAAACGGGGCAGTAAGAACTCTAAAAGATAGGGATACACGTCGTTGTCTCTGCCTACACTACCACTGATTGCAGCTCGGATGAAATCAAAGATGAATTTTGTAGAAAGCTATCCACATCCCTTCATAAAGTTAAAATGCTCTGGTGTAGAAATAGTGGCAGGTGATTTCGATGTACAAGTAAACTAAACCAAACCGAAAGGCGCTTAGGCGGATCTTATGATGTTGTGGCTAAGCGAACAGATAATGGTGAACTTCTGTTACAACTATGCTCAAATAACAGTCTATTTCTGGCAAACACCAACTTTGAACGTAAGAAAAAACCTTCGTCCGAGGTGACCCCCAAAATAAACCACAGAAATAGGTCACATTGCTAATACCACATTACCCATCGTTGGAGGGGCTCTATTGAAGACTATCGCACACCCCAGACCACATGTTTAGACTCGGATCATGCTCTAGTTCGAGCACGTATTTGTCTGTCTTACTGGAAGTAGGAAAGCCGCAGCAAGAAAACCTCTTATAATCCAACTTAATGATGAAAAAGTTAAGAATATATTTCAGGGACGACAAGAGGAGTTAATCGACAGTGAAAGTGATGTCTACCCTGAGGTAGCTTGGAATGATATCTAAAAAGCTGTGGGGACGGCAGTGATATCTCTTGGTAGCTTAAACCAAAAGGTTCGGAAAAATCAGTGGATTTAAGCGGCGGCAACAGCACCGATAAATGCTAGGAACCTCATCCCGTCTGGCTCCGGACACGATGAGGAAGGGAGGAAGTATAAAAGTAGGCTGATTAAAAGACTATGTAGGGATCGCGAGCAGTAGTGGGGTAGCTAAAGCAGAAGAGATGGGAAAAGCAGCAGCGGTAGATAACAGAGGACAATTGTTCAGACCTATCAAGGAAACAGGTATTAAAAATCCGGCTGTTAGTGAAACTATCTCCGAAAAAGCTGAAACCATTATTCACTCTGAATCCAGATTGAATCGATGAACACAACAATTTAGGGGACAGTTCAACTGGCCTTTAGCCACACTTCACTCACCCACTATCTCCAAGCAACCTGAATAGGAAATTAATGCAAGTCCTCCAACTCTTAATGAGGCTGGAAAGGCTATGGGTAATCTAAAGCTCGGAAGAGCAGAAAGGTTTGACGAACTAACCCCTGGGAGTTTTAAGGATAGTGGCCCAGTTTTAGCAGTTAGATTAACCGAGGCATTAGCTAAAATATGGGGATTGAACGTAATTCCATCTGATTGGTCTCGATCATTTGTCCCAGTTTATAAAAAAGAACAAAAGTTCCCTAGTGACAATCACAGAGTAATCAGTTTAACTAATATAATGTCTAAAATATTAGCCTCAATAATACTTTGATGTCCAACAAGAGCTCTTGAAGAGAAAACCCGGAAAACTAAGCTGGTTTCAGACCTAGACGCGGCTGTATAGACCAAATACTCATACCTCGGGAGATTCAGGAACATAGGCATACTTTTCGACGTCCGACTATAGTTGTATTCCCTAGCCTTAAAGCGGCATTCGACTCCGTTGATCATGAGGTTCTGTGGAAGTGTTTGATTGAAAGGCGTACCAAAGAAGTACACTAACCTCGTACAGGCTCTCTACTCGGACATTACTGGTCGAGTCAGAGATTTTAGGGAACTGTGATCGGAATTGGTTACTTCAAATGGTGTTTGCTAGAGTAGTCTGCATTCTCCATCTCTATTTAACTTTGTTATGGATATGTTTGTGGAGACACTTTCATCGTCTGACTTTTCAGGAATTGGTTTTCCACCAGGAAATTCACTTGTTGACTGACTAACTGACTGTTAATCATTTATTACAGATTAGTATTAACAAACAAATATAGTTACCAAAATATATAAGTGCATGAAGCTTACGTCAAAATGAGTACACTTCGGTTATACTCCCTAGTATACTATCAAGAATAAAAAACAAAGTAGATTTGATTCATTATTTTTAATATGTTTCTGGTGCGAAACGTCTTACGCATGTTTTTTTTAAAATTTATTTATTTGAGCACATAAATATTGATACAAAGGAATACCGAATACATATGCGCCACACAAATTCACTTGATTTGTGCTCGCCGCGAGAAGGCAGTGAGTAGGACTTCCCTGGCAGTGGCTGTATACGCGTGGCCATGCGAGAGCGTTTGGAGAGGGAGTGTGGACTTTTCACACCCTTGGCCGTATCAGGGCACAGGGAGCCTTATGAATGTGAGTCTATTAAATTTGATTAATTTACTACATGGTCGATAAGAATGCATGTAAAAAAAGAAATCTGAAGTAATGGTCATACAGTGAATAAATTGAGCGATAACACTTTGTTGTAACGGAATAAAATGTATATAATCAGCAACAAATTCACCGAACATGAATTCTCAAATAAACAGAATTATTTATTCGCATCAACTGTGTACATACTTGTGGATAAAAAAGACGAAAATCAGTGAAAACAGGAAAATTTGACTTGCTGTTTCGTTAAATATATGTACAAATTATCATAATCAAGGTGCTATCCCGTCTTTTTCTTCTGTTTAGATAAACCGGGTTTCGAGAATATTTGTTTAAATCCTCCACCGTGAGTTGACTGGAACTTCATATTTTGTGGATTGGTTGTTGACCATGGTGAGTCGAATACAGTTGTATCTTGATCAACCAAATGTGTATACTTAGTCCGGCCAGCACGACCAAAGTTCTTAACCTAAGTAATAAATATAAGATTACATTTAAAACGCATTTAATTCTCTCTATCGACAAGAGAGATAGTATGATTTAGCATCTAACACAGTAAAAGTACAAAAAGCTCGTCTTACACCGTCTCATTTATGCCATCCATATACCTTTAAGAATTGGCGTCTAAAGGGCTGAATTATCACTATAGAATTATGTACATATAACAGGTATTTTGTGACTAACACATTCACTTCATCAATCTTAACTCTCTACCTTTTCATCTCCACTGTTCTATATTTGTTTAGGTTTAAGCTGCTTTCATTAATATCATTATGTGCTAGGTCCTATAGTGTTCACGACTAACCCTATTTTTTGGGGAGGAGGTATGATATAAAGAGACAAGATATTCCCTTTACACTGCTAAACCATATTCAACACGGCATCATGCACTAGCATCTCAAATAAAGGTAAATGCGCAAGTTGGGTGTTAACATAACAGTTGTAGAAAAATTTAATGAATACTAGAATCACTAACTCTGAATCTGCTGTTATTCTAGTAGTCAATCTACTAGCCTGATCAATGTTGTTAATTTAAATACATCTGATTTGACGAAACGAAATAAAAGAGGGGTTCGAATCATGATTTTATGAAATAAAGATATCAACCGCATAATCAGATTTCGAGGGTCCCAAGCGAATTATTCTGGAAACTAAATCGTGTTTTGTCCTAGCATAATATCAATTTGCAATCAATATATAGTGAACAGACACGTAATATACCAAGAATGGAATATATCCATGAATGATATTCAAGATGAACATTCTTGACGAACAAAACCACGTTGATAATCAAGTGGTAGTTAGGCATCATTAAGAAACGGCCACTTATCGTTAGGGAACTAAATACAATAAAATAGGTATAGACATTGTCTCAAAATGATTTACATACGTAACTGCTACAGAAGTTCTTGATTATTAATGTGACATTTCTCCTACATCTTAATTAATAATCTCATTGAACTTTTTTCTTCTCAACATGTCACAACATTTTACTATCGTTTAACTAACGAACCATAAAACACTATGGGTTTCAAAGTATACCTCTTCTTCTTGAATAGTAAAATGTTTGGTTAAAGATTAATTTACTCAAGATTGTCCATAACAATTTTATAATGCTTTGAATACTTCCTAGTAGAATTCAGTCCTAACTTTCAGTCAGTCAAGGTAATAGCCTTTCAAAAAATAAGTATTGATGAAGACCAATTCTTTTGTCACTGACCTGCATAACAGTAGGCAACTTTGTTTTGTCAAAATGATCTTCCAGAGTAGGCTGTGTAAAGTCTTGTTGAAACACTTTATCCTCCAACGAAGTAACATAGAAAGCTCCCCGATGGAAGTACTTCTGTAAAAACTTGTATTTTCCTTTAGCTGTTTTGTTGGTGATAACTTTTGGATTTCTTATAAATTCTTCACGTCGTTGTTCATCAGTCATATTACGAATTCGCTCAATCTAAAATGATGAAATAAGCTCTGTTTAGTTAGGAGACATTGTTTACAACACTATAATAGTCGAAGTTGACTTTACAAACTACTTGAACCAACTTTCGTAAACCGAACATTTGAGAAAATAAGACAAATTATAAATATTTTTATGTCATAAGGTAAAATTTATTATGAGCATATATTATACAGTTTGAAAAAATGACTACGTGAGTTGAGCACTGAACAAACAAATAATCATCAAGTATAAATAAGTTGCATGTTTTTACCCATATATTTAGCTATGAAATAGAATCCCGTTCATTGTTGTTTGGTTACATCGTAATACACTGCTGACACACAAACATCTCACAAAATTCATACTTACCAATATAAATTTCTGTATGGTCTAGAAAACATGTGTGACTAAGTGACTCTTAGATACATATGTCCATAAAAACTTAGCATGTCAGATAGTAAATACAGTTGTGGTTAGCCATATGAGATACTATTAATAAGGTCCACATCATGGATGGAGGATTTAAAATAATTTATCATTATTCAGTACCTCCTCATACTGATCGAACTCATAACACAAATGAAGAACTCTGACAGAAGATTGAAATGCATATTAGTCAGATCGTTATGTATAACACAGAAAAACGAACCGCCGCAAAAATATACGCTTGAATGAAAGATAAACGATCAAACATCTTACATACAACAATAAAGTGATTAGGTTAAACCAACTAAAAACAATAAATGAAATTAACAGGATATTAGAAACATACATTAATCCATACAGTGAAGTTTTAAATTAAGACTACTTTTTTCACGTTTTATTTGAACATAATATGCCCCTCATAAGTAAAAATCACGGTTACAGTAAGAACTGTCATAAAGCTGCCTAGATCTTTGGTTTAAAAGTAATTGTAAACCAGAGAAATACGCACACATAAATGAGACTAGCAATCATACGTGACTTGCGTCAAAGCATAAACAGTCTCAAATTTTAATAGAGCAATTACATGCAAATTTATAAAAACCATTTCTAAGTGTATTGTATGTATTTTAAAGGTGTGGAACTGACAAAGGATTAAAGGAGAGAGTGAAAATCTCAGATCATAATCACCCGATGACCCACAAATTAAAGATGTATACGAAGGAAATGTAAGAATTTCAGTTATGTGACATTAAAAAGTGGCGTCAGAAGCCAAGCCTAAAGCTATGTAGAGTGCGTTATAGTGTGTGAATTATAAACACACATCAGGGAATGTGAAAGACAAAGCCAGTCAGTCAGTCGAAAGCATAGTACAAACTGAAACACATGTATATCGGCCATATCACAGCAGAGGGTTGGATATCGAACGATTCAAAATAGTATTAGTATCGATGATAACGAAAAGTAGTAAACATGAAGGATGTGGTTAGAATGGGGATGTGTGAAATAATACTGACACTCAAGATCAAAGACAAGATAATTGATGAAAACACCTGCATCACTAAGACCCAATCTAACCAAAATTTTAGTTGTCTCCGATGACAGTTAGAGAATAACATACTTACTTCAGCCTTTTCTTGTTGTGCTGCCTCCCGAATCTCACGTTCTCGTCGAATACGTTTAAGTTCCCTAACCTTCCATTTTTCATATTCCTCTTGTTCCGCTTGAGGATTACCTTGACCTTCATCAGAATCTATTGCGTCAAGAGCGTCTTCAATTGCGTGAGCTTCTTCAGCTTCACGGCGCAGTTCTGCTTCTAGTAGCTAAATGGTCAATGTCAATAATAAAAACAACTGTGAGAAATTAAAATAATGTAAAATAAAATTCATAAAATGTTGACCTTAATCCCTTGTTCGTAAACTAAGCTCCGCTACTCCTACAAATGACACCATTTCTCCTAGTGATGGATACCATAAATAACCATACTTCTTCAAATTAATTTTAAAGTTACCAAATGGGTGTAACTCGACAAAAAACTGCAGGACAATAATTTTCTATATCTAATCAGCAAAATTTATTTGTTCCTTGGTTACTATTTTTGAACAGAAGAATTTTAATGAACGAAACATGGACTAAAGTTAGTTTAAACCGAGTAAACTATTGAAATATTTTGCTAGTCGCATGCAGTCATGAATGTATTCGTTTCACCGCACACTTAATTATTTGTGAAGCAAGAAATCCTGAAAGAATTTGATACGCCTCAAGCACCTCCTTACAAATAAATACTGTAAGATATATAGTGAAAATGGAATATGTTGACACTTCCTACAAGTGATCGAAAGTAGAAGACTCTATACTTAGATTTTCAATTCAGTTCTCCTTATGTTACGAACAACTATTTTAAGTCTCCATAAATACCTCAGATTAGAAACATAAAATTATTTGTGTGTCAAAGATACTAGGTAAACAAAGTTTAAGGTACATTTAACATAAAATGAAAAAGTAATAATCGAGTGATATTACCATCTTATGATATAAACTAGATTTAGAAACATGGAACAATATACCCCGAACGGGCATTTACTGCCATACATACTGAAATCTGGCGAGTAAAAAACTTGGGACTGACATTAGAATATACTCCAATATACCAAAAATATTGAAACCAATATGTCTGGAAGGGTTCAGAAGTTAAACTAACCTTAAGTGTTGTTCTACGACGTTCTTCTGCAAGTCGTTTAATTTCTGCTTCGGTCTCCTGAGCGAGTTGGTCTGCTTTATGTTTAGCTTGTAACGTTATTCGATCACGTGCACGTACGAAAACTGGTTTTAATTTAGGAGCAACTTCATCATCTGAACTCGTGTACTCCTCTTCTGAATAACCCAATTCATCCTCCGCTTCCACGTCTTCGTGACCAGTATCGTTATATCCATCCCCAAAATGTTTTTCTACTTCAGCATTCATTTGAGCAGCCAACGCTTTCTTACGGATAAGCTACATTGAAAGCAGACAAATTAAAAGTAGGATTCAATTGTCCACAAACAGTCGACTACTAATAACAACGGTTTGTTTTCTAAACAATTGTGATAGGTGTAAGCCCCCAAACGCCGTAGTACGGCCGAGGGTGTAAAAAGTCCACACTCCCTCTCCAAACGCTCTCGCATGGCCACGCGTATACAGCCACTACCAGGGAAGTCCTACTCACTGCCTTCTCGCGGCGAGCTGGTTGTTTACAAAATCGAGAGGACAAAAGGCGAATGTCCGGCGCTTTAAACGGGTTGGTGGACACGGTGAGTCCATCTAGGGGAGTTGGAAAACACTAATTCCAAACCAATGTTTCACATGGGCTCCAGGATCCTGAGGGAACAAATGGCTTATGAACCAAGTATTGGTCATCATTGGAGTGCATCTCCTGACGTTGTTCCACTGCCTTGTGGGTCAGACCTTTAGGTCAAAGGCATTGGGTGTGGCTCCCTAAGGAAACAACCTGTTTCGGTCTGGGCACCCGGGCAGTATCACAACCCTCACAGTGTGGCGCATAAATATCTGGTGCCCACTTGCAACAATATTTATGTGTTCAAATAAAATAAAATAAAAAAGAGGTATATAGCAACCACCCGTGAAGTTATAGCCAAGTTAGAAATGAATTGTTATGCTGAGTTATTATAGGTTGATATTATTAGTGTTTAGTCAACAGTGCCATTCTCAATGATATTTAGCTTCCATCCAAAAACTCACAGTTTAGTCTATGTACTTTCACCAATACGGATTTTTTTAGATTTATCTTAGAGACTCGCATTAGAGATACCAGTGAAATACTGTGGTCCATTCTCTATTAATTGATTTTTTTAATGCAAAATATTCTTTCTTTAATTTGATACCTGGTACTTATATTCTCACATGATTTTTGAGAAATGAGCACAACAAATCTAAAACCAACCTACTTGTTTGCTTTAGAAATACCGAGTTGAAGATATCTTAAATATGGTGATGCGAATTAATTAAATTTGTGAACACGAGTAAAAAGCATATTAAAAGGCTTACTTCACGCCTCTTCATTAGTTCCGCTTCATCAACGTCCTCTTCGTCAGCGTCCTCTCCGTTAGAGTTTTGAGGACTTTCCTCACTATAATGACCAGATTTTCGGTATTTTTTGTGACGAGTAACCCTATCAGTCTCTTCTTCATCCTCGCTGCTTTGGCTCAGTTGATCCTGAAGAAAAAATTAACAAAAACCTTATAGAAAAACCATAGAATAAGTAAATGTAAATGGTGTATCTATAGAAGATTTAACAAAGTAAAATCCTAGTATTTACTGCTCAGGGGTAAGTTTGGTTTCAGAAAAGGTGTTTCGAAATGATAGGGTTGTAAGTGAATATAAAAACGTCTATTCAAAGTACTTAAAGCCTGCAACCACGCAATCATCGAAAGTTAGACATCTGAATATGAGGCAGCGATTCTGTAGCACGGTTGATTTTCGGATTGTAAATTAGTGAAGTGTCTAATATTGTTCACATATGACCATTGGAAAATTTAGAAAATAACACAATTCATCTTTGCTTTGGGACGACGTTAAACGTTAACAAATATGCAGACCGCAGAGGGCAATGAATATAACTCAGCCTTACAAAACTGAAGTGCAGCAAGAGTGCATGTATAAGAGGAATTCAACCATTCTAAACATGTGTTTATGTAGATAAACATATAAATAAAAAAACATAGACAACATTTATGCCTACTGACTGGTCTGATCGGTTAAACGAAGTTAAGTGAACGCGTTATGTTTATAAACATAATCCCTTACCTTGGCTCTTAACAATCTCCTGAATCTAGGGTCAGCTAACTCTTCAGCTGTTGGTTGGTCAGTACCGTCTACTGTCGATTTGGCGTTCTCCTGCCCTCTGAAACGATCTCTGATTAGCCCGGACCGCGACGTAAAAGCCTTGATTTCTTCAGTATCATTGATAGTTGGTTCTTCTTCCGACTCAGAACTAGAGCTTGAAGCAAAATCAGGTTTCTTCCCGGCAACGTAGCGCTGAACCTTAACCTTTACCATATAAAATTGGCCTGAAAGTTAGTAATGTGGTTCTACCAAACCTTTTTCATTTTTAACAGGTACTGCGCCCGCAGTCGAATGAATCTGAGGTGCATTTTGCAAGCTTTGCATCATCAAAACACCACCAAACAAACCGCGCGACCTCTCAAGGACACTCAGACGAGCATACAGATTACGATTTGTGTATTAAGGTCACAAGGCCTACGGTCTATGTTATTCCTTTTCTAGTATGCTTCTGTAAGTGTCTAGTCTTCTCTTGAGTAAGTCAGTTGAAGGTGCGGACACCACTACTTCGGGTAACAGGTTCCAAGAATTGATGACTCTGTGTGAAAACATGTATGCCACAGGTATTTTGTTCGTTCTCAACTTATCTACTCTCCTGCTATGTCTTCTGAGATGTCAGATGTCATAGGGAGAAAAAGAGAGGAAATATAAGGTCAAAATCAGGTCACCTCTTAATGTTCGGTTGGGCAGAGTAAAGTGGTCTAGCCTTTCAAGCTGCTCTTTATGTGGTAAAACCCCGGAGTTTTGGGATTGTATGTGTAGCTGACCTCTGCACGTTTTCCGGGATATCTGAGTCATCTTTTAAACAGGAGCTTGCAGCCTAAGCACACTTTTCAAGTTGAATCTTACTAAAATTGTACATACTGTAGTATCTAACTTGGTGAATGGTTCTAAACCCCCTAGCTACAACCTCTTGGCAATAGACCGTGATCTCGAGATCATGACTCACTGTCACACCAAGATCCTTGTGAGGCCGGATTACGGGTACAGGCACTTCCCCTATGTTGTACCTATTAACCTTTGTATCCTCAAATTGCATGTAGACACTTGGCCTCGTTGGTAGGTATCAGCCACTCTTTGGACCAGCTAGTGACAATATTCAGGTCTGTCTGAAGTGCGCATGCATCTGAGTCTCTTGTTATTTCCCATAAGATTTTTACATCATCAGAATATTGTAATACTGGGGACTCAACTATACCTGGGAGATTATTTACACACAGTATAAAAAAGTGAAGAACCTAGGATAGAACATTGAGGGACTCCACTTAGTGCTGGTCTGTAGGTGGAGCACCTTTTTTGTGCACGATGAACCCTTCCTAGACCATGTTATTCGCTGTTTAACAAGTTGTTGGTTCTCAAAAATGTCACCATAGTTCTGTTGACCATTCCTTTCAATATTTTAACTCCGACACTGCTGAGGTTGACAAATCTCTAGTTTGATGAGAGTTGTCTTGGTCCTGTTTTATGTATCGGAGTGATGGTCTCACCCTTCTAATCCGTAGGTAACATACCTTGGTCGAAAGGCATATTAAATATCACAGTTGGTGAGGTTGCTGTATATTGTGCAGTTTGTCTCACGATTTTGGGTGTATCTCATTGGGTCCTGTTGACTTTTCCGTACCTGAGGTGCTAGAAGCCTTAAGTACATAGTCTTGATCCAAGTCCACGGTGAGCAGAAGGTTTACTGGCTTTGTATTTGAGTCTATTTCTTCGTCTAAAAGAGGTTCCTGGGTAAAAACTGCCCCAAAATAGTTTGTCATAGCTTCTGCTTTTTCCAGACCGCCCTCTATCATTTCAGATTCATCCCCTTCTTTAATTAAGTTGGGAATCCCATTCTTCATCCTTGCTCTGTAATTTATGTACGAGAAGTCTCTTAGTCTGCTCAGTTGTAGATTGTGTCAACTGCATTTCGTATTTTCTCTGAGCTTTTCGGATATTAATTATACACTCATTTCTTACCGACCTGTAGCGTCCCAAAGTGTTTGCTATGCCAAGGCTGATGGTAACGTTTCAATACTTGTTCCCTTGTCTTTTTAAACGTCGAATACCACGGCCTCCCCAGGGATGGACGTGCTTTTCCTTCTTCGGGATTCTCTAGGGTATATGTGGTTGAGTTACCCGATTGTATAACTGCCTGAAATCAGTTCATACCTTTTCTGCTGATGCCCCTGAGTCGATTACCCAGCCGATGCTGCAGAGTTGATCGTCTCCACGTCTACCTTCCATTCTCAAATGTTTTCAAGTGGTTGATGGTGAAACAAGACACGCTTCATAGGCTCTCATTAGCATCGACATTCGGTAGATGAGAAAAATCGGAAATATAGGCAGCTAATGGACGTTACTCCGAGTTTCAGTTTAGGTTTGGAAAGGAAAGGATGTTGTGTGAGCTATGCTTGCATTGACAGTATTGGTCTATCAGTTGAACGAACTTTCTTTTGAATGTGTCAGCAGATGGAGATTCAATCACGAGTCGAGTCAATGAGTCTCACTCCTTGATAATTTGATGGGAAAATCAATAGTCAAATGACAAGTTCTGGGCCCGTAAACCTTTTAGGAGTTTCTTCTCAAAGTTCCAGCTTTGGGGGACCATAATGATTAGCCATGTTAGGTGCAAATTTGTCTTTGTGACCATTTAAATGCTGTGGTCAAGTCATCTCTGGTTTTTTATATGGCAGTCTATCATCATACAGAAGTTTCTCATTTTCGAGAATCAGCTTAGTTGCAGTTCTCTGAACCTTTTATAACAGCCCGTCATCTTCTCTTAGAAACAGCTGGTTGCTTGAGGGGGATGCTTTAGTTAAAAATTAACAGAAGCTCTAAACAAAGTCTAAAAGTTCTACACATCATCGTTGTGAAAGGTTTAAGGCACTAACCGGAGGGTTT
This sequence comes from Schistosoma mansoni, assembly GCF_000237925.1. Taxonomy (NCBI): domain Eukaryota; kingdom Metazoa; phylum Platyhelminthes; class Trematoda; order Strigeidida; family Schistosomatidae; genus Schistosoma; species Schistosoma mansoni. Next base: position 36,267,101 of record NC_031495.1, read on the forward strand.
CAAAGCTTTTAATTGCTCTAACACAGCAGTGTGTATTGATTCTATTGGTGTATTGGTTAACGATCGATCCCAGGTTATTGTTTATCTGGACAACCGATAGCGCATTGACATTCACTATGTGTGTATCTGTACTTTTGTGACCAGTATACATCATGATGCACTTATGAGGATTATTCATCAACCTCAAAATGTTTTCACGTAGGCTGTTTGTAGAATTATGATGATTTACGAATACGTAATGGTTAAGTCACCTACTTGCTCCTGTTGCTCCTCATAGAACAGGCCGTCAGCTAATACTCTTCAACCAACTCCGTCCTAGGCCCTGTTTTCCAGTTGTCCATATGGACAATTCATACTTTTAATTGTTTGAATTTCTCCACATGTGATTCATGGCTTGTCCTGTACGCTTCGATTTTGATCGGTTCTTGTTGACCTTAAATCTGTCATTGTTTATTTCTTTGTTTTGGTTGTATCTCTCATTGGTTTGATTTTTATTCCTATGTTTCTGCATAATTTTCCTGATTCGTTTATAAATTGGATTGATTTCAATGTGCTTTTCTTTATTGCTGATTGATCTGAATGTCAAGCTTCTAAAAATTCTCTGATGTATTTGGAATTGCCTCAATCCAAAGTCTTCACATTTTTCCAGTCGGATGTGTTTCCGCAGTTGTCCACGTGCGTTGATATAAGTGAATACATGTCATGGCGTTTGACTGCTAAGTGATGTTCATGAAGGCGAAGATTAAGAGGGCGTCCGCTTTGTCCGATGTAATGTTTGTTGCAGTTGATATAATTTATTTTGTATCTGATGGTTTGTCTTCTTTTGTCATTTCACCCTTTGGTTTGCATAGAACTGGATGGAGGAATTTAGTTGGTTTGTGCGCAACGCATATTCCGAAGGATTTTGGTAGCCTCGTTGTCGTTTCTTATATACCTTTCCTGTATGTTAAGATAATCCTTTTGTTGATTGTTGTACTTGACTTCGTTCCTGATGATAGGTGCGGCTGGTATTTTTTGATGAAGTTGATTGAGTAACCGTTGCTTAGAACCATGATTTTTAAGTATTTCTCTTCATCATTTCCTGCTCTAAATGTGTTGCGGTGTGTTCACGCCTTCTTGAACAATGTTTGTACGTACTTGATCTTGAGTGCCCTTGGGTTGTTGCTATGTAGTTGAGAATTTGATTAGTGTGTGTCGTCTTCCTCTACACCTGAGTCTCCAGTATACCTGTGTCGGTTCTGGTGATCAATATATCCAAGAATGATAGTTTGTCGCACAACTCTTGTTCCATGGTGAACTTGATGTCATTAAAGACGTTGATCAGTCTGTAGGTGTTTTCTAGTTCATTCTTTCTGATGATGCCGAATGTGTCGTCTGCATAGCTAATCCAAATTTTTGGATTGATCACTGGTAAGATGGCGAATCATAGTCTCTGCATTACTGCTTCTACGACGAGTTCCGATATTGGTGATCCCATCAGTGTCCCTTTTGTTTGTTAGTAGATTTTGTTTGTTGATTAAAAATATGTCGTTAGGCATTAATCTATGCGTTGTAGTAGATTTTGACTTTGAAGCTTCGTGCACTGCGAGATTTTTGTCGTTGGTTAGAAGGAATGATATAGTTTCTTTTGTTAAGCTTGATTCAATTGAGTTGAGTGGCGCTGTTACATCTAAGGATATCATCAGCTTGTCATCGTTGACTTGAATGAACATACATTTGTCCGACGCCTCCATTGATACTTCCGATATTTCTCAGGGATAGTGCGTTAGAGTTGACTTTTTTCAAGTGACTAGTTGTACACCCACCGCATTCACAGCTACTAGGTTCTAGTCGCTATGTAAACCATATCAAGAATAATAGTCTGGTTTCTTCTCTCAGTGGAGCGCGATGTACCAACAAGCATGAAATAACATCATGGACTGGGAGAAAGGAACAAGGATATCGACAGATTTGCAAATTTTTGTACAATCAACGAATTGGGAATAAGCGGCACAATACCCCCCACAAACGTACAAAAGCTGAGAGGGTCTTACTGCATTCCATTACGGGGAAGTAGATTAATCATATTCGCATCAGTGAAAAATTCAGGTTAATGGAAGATGCGAAAACTAGGAGAGGAGTTGACATAGCCTAATATCAGCACCTGATAATTTACAAGATGAAACTGAGACTAAAAAAAGACTTGAGCAGCAGGTTCGAAACCGACTGATCTGCTAAAAGGAGGAGAGGTCGCCAAGGGGCAATCGGGAAAAGATAAAAGAAGCACTAACTCAAAGTTATCAATAAGTGCTGAACCGCAACAAGGATCATCATAAGGAATGGATCTCTATCGAGGCCCTGGACAAGATTCAAGAAAGGAAGAACTAAAAGACAGAAATTACCAACAGTCGAACAGGAGCAGAGAAAGCCAGTGTATGGACTGAATACACAGAAGCAAACAAGCAAGTGAAGAGGAGCATTAGAGCTGACAAGCAGAAATAGTTGGAAGAGCTAGCAACGACAGTGGAAGAAGCTTCAAGAGAAGGAAATATGAGACAACCATATGATACAACGAAGAAACAAGCAGAGAAATATAGTAAACCAGAGAGACCGGTCAAGGACAAAAAGGGCACGACAATCACCGAGATTCAAGAACAGAGGAACAGATGGATAGAACACTATGAAGAACTCTTGAACGGACCAGCTCCATTGAATCCACAGGATGTCGAAGCAGCACACACAGACCTTCCTATTGCTGGCACTCCACCAACGACCGAAGAAATCAGGATGGTCATCAGACAAGTCAAGTGTGGGAAAGCAGGAGGACCTGACAATATACCAGCCAAAGTACCGAAGTCAGACATTGAAGCAACTTCTGTGTCACGCCGACGATTGTAAATGACGACATTATAAAATTCTTCATAGTACGGGACCTGTTATTAAACAGACATGCTGCAATCCTGTTTATGAGACTGGAACATATTCGGGATTCGTACCTGTTATATTACATGGCCCCACAAGACACGTGAACACGTATGCTGTTTTAGATAACAGGTCGAACATGACATTACTATTAAGCGATGTGGCAAGGGAGGTTGGAATTTGAGGTACGGTGACTCTCCTAAAGATAACCTACATCATCGGACTGTCATCCTATTCCTCCGAACTTACTGATTTCGAAATCTAATCTTTAGATAAGACTAACCGAATGAGGATTAAGAGGGCATATACAATCGACAACCTACCTGTTCGATAGACCTAACAGATGGGTTAGGAGTTATACTCTTCTTGGCTAAAATATATGCTCTCACGCTTCGCACTCACTTCATCAACGTACGAGCACTTAATTTACTGAATATATCATGTAGTATATTACCTATATTAGCTATGTTGATTTCACATACCTAATTTCACAATCATCTTATAAGTGCTCCGTTAGGTAATCAGAACACTGAGTTTACGACATAACTCTCACGGCTACGCTCTCGTTGAACCAACTTTTGTCAGTGGTCCATACGAAAGTCTGAAACTTACAACTAGTGTTATGTAAAAAACGATGTGTTATATAAATAACAGTCACATATTTTGTTTTGTTTGTCATAATAGTCAGACCTAACACATGTGGCTTTTCTATTTCATTATTAATGATGTGAACATCAAACACTTGTACTGTTCATACCTTAAGCAGCTAACACGGCGTTCCAACGTGACTGGTTAGGTCACTTTGGGATACTAATTCGTCCTTTTATTGTTATCTTCGCTCAAGTCTGAGCACCGTGCAAACAGTGAAGATTGTATTCATTTGAGTTTTGTGAACGAAAACGCCAGTCCCACACGCAACCGGACCTCCACCCTCCCGAAAGGCTAGATCATAAACCTAGCCAATAGACGACACCGACTTATAATGGATGTGACTGCAATATTTCTTTAAACTGATTAATTATTTATAATACTGATGACTAATAGAACTTGCACACTTGTAAGATGTAGACAGACTCGTTACCTAGATGACTTGAGAAGATGTAGCTTTAATATAACGTGCATACCTACATCAAGCCATCGAATAGTCGCCGACACAAAAAACATTCGGTCCTCATACTCTTTGTAATTTTCTTTTTCTCTTTAACCGTGTGTTCTGCTTTTCCGAGTTAAAGAGTTCTCTTATACACCCACGGCTAAGAAGCCGGCCATAAAAAACGGCCATCGTTGGCTCAAAATCATATACTTAGTCGAGCTTAATGAGGAGTCCGACTTCTGACAAATTCATGCATTTACATTTTAAAGGAGTAATTTTTTGTTTTTATACCTTTGTGTACACAAGATGTCTACACCGTGTCTATTTTTTCCAGATTAGCGATCCATTCTGGAAGTCAAACACTTAGTAATAATAATTATATATATATATATTGAAAATAATAATTACAGAATTCACGCCAGCTTACAGGTATGTTCAATTTGATATAAATAGTAACATTAGATACAGAAAACAAACATGCGATATAAGATTGTTTTAGGTTGGCCAGTTTAGTAATTGTTTAAGTAGTACATGTATGACATGTATTACAGCAATCCAATGCATCAACAGGGAACTCTTAATTTTTTCTTAAGTGGGTAGCCTGTTGATTTATGAACGGTGTATTTAAGGTCATTTTCTTCGCCAGAACGAATTAATGATATTTATCTACAACTAGAGAAAGTAAAATTAAGACAGAGAACACGGAACGACAAAACAATGGTTACCAAAATATGTCGATCAGGTCTACCACTGTTCATGTTAGATATTATTCAAATAAGTTAAGGTTGCTAGGGACAGTGTTAACGTAAAGTGACAGCAGGTAAATGGTTTTGCTTAGGGAATTCATTAATAAGAATGAATAAACATTTAAAGTTCCTATAATCTCACTTGTGGTGTAAAATACACTTACAGGTGCTAGAACATTTCATGCATTTTCTGAGGAACAGTATGCATCAATGCAGCGAACAAATAATTGGAGTGAGTTTATCGTACGGATAGATTATGGTAGACTATTCCAGAGTCTAGAAAATTGACAGGCAAAATAATTCATATAGAAAGATGATTTAGGATGCGTTTGTTTCGCTAGTGACAAACAGTTACATATGTCGTAATGAGAAGTTTTTGCATATTGAACTGCTTGGTTGAATGTAACGAATAGTTTATTAGGCATTTTGAAGAAGAAGATGAGATTTAGAGTGAGTCTTCTCTTCCATAAAGGGTCGAGCCCAAGTTTAGTATAAGTCAAGGTACAATCAGTTTCAAGAATAAGAAGCGTAAATAGTCTCTGTTCTGATTCCAGCCTTAATTTGTCCTTTATGCGCGCACTACTAAGAATAAACGTTCAGTATTCTAGGAGTGGTCGAACACAAACTTTGGACATTAAAATACGTGATTCATTGTTAAAATGTTTCGAGTTCTGTAACCTGAAGACGTTAAGACTTGGAAGTCTGTTTCACTATCTGTTCTGTAAACGAAAAGTCATAGGAGTACCCAAGTCCTAAGTCTACTACTGTATGTAACCTAGGTAACACTTCACCATTTATGGTAAGATCTAAGTTGGATGATGTATCACTTACGTGGGACTAAAGAATTGTTAATTATACTTGTGTACCTCCTTTTTGTACATTTTTATTTTACGCAGACGGTGGAGCAATTATTCAGGTTTGACTGGTTTTCATTACTCCTTTTGAAGTGGATTCCTCTTTAATTTTTACTTGAGGGCGACTTAAGAGGCAGGTGAGCAAATATTTGGTAGCCGGACAGAGCAAGAAAAATCGTACCTCACCAACATGGCGTCGAGCCGTCCGCTTGCGGCACTTCCTCAGATATTCTTGGTTCTTTTCCTTATCCTTTTTTCTTTTACAAGCTCTGATCACTATATAGATGGCACGTAGCAAGCCATCAGCGATTGCTTTGAGGGAAATTAAGTGCCACAAGATAAGATAACAAGCTAGTAAATTAAGAGACATCTATGAACTACCGACGGAGTTGGTTGCAATTGATCGTAATTCAAACACTGAAGGAAATGGCAATTCTCCCTGTGGCTGCAAAAACAGGACGTACGTGATCTTGAAAGATAAGCTGATCGAACTGACGTTCCTACTGAAGTCGATTACTGGAGGAAGCTTATGTAACGGCTTAGGCTGATTAGTTAGGAGTTCACCTCAAACAGCTGAGTATATGTCAAAACAATGGGGCTCAAGTATTCCTTCACTTCCTTATTTTGTATAGGCATTATATTTCCTATTATCTTATATTGATCGATGAAAAGCTTTGTGTGTGTTGAGCAGGTAATCTCCCGCTCCAATGTGACTGTTCCACGATCTAAATAAAGACATATTCTTTGCTGGCCTGGTTTCTTCCATTAATAGGACGAGGATTACCTAAAGGCGAGAAAACATGATTGCTGTACTTATTGCTTAAACACTATATTTGGGTCGATTACTTGTAATTTAATTGGGTTGTAGGGTCAGTGAAACGTCACTGAACCCTGGCCAAATCATTCGGCAATTGGGTCACTGAATATCGAACAGATCATCAATCCTTGTCAAGGTCAAAGACAGTCAACGCACATCAATTAATCATACGCCATGGACTGGCCCACGCGGCAGTGGTTGTACTTTCGTGGTTGTACCTTAACTAATATATTCTTGTAATAACGTCCTTTGTGTTGTACAGTCTCCATAGCATCCATGGTCCCTTGTTACGTCAATGGGGGCAATCCACGTAAGGTGCTGATCGCGAGGTGTGACTTCGAAGTTAGCTTGTTCGTCACACCGTTCTCGTCTAACTTGAGTAGGCCTCCAATCATTCGATATAGATCATCAACGTTGATGTTCTACAGGGTTCTAGGTCAATCAACCGTGCTTCAATAACAGACAGGGGCGAAATTTGGGTGTAACAACCACTATAACTTTGTGACTAGGAACGTTGGAGAGTTTTATCTAGCTTATACAGGATAACGTTAAAATTAGGATGTAGGATTAGCAGTCATATTAAGGCCAGTTAAATCATCAGCAAGCGCGCTAATTTGGACTGAAATATAGCAATCATCATGAATTACATTGATAATAGAGGCTAGGTACATACCCCTGTTGTGACGTTCGGTGTCTCAAACGTGATATTGATACACTATATGCTTAGCGCTAACCTCCCAACTGATAACTTGAGCGAGAATACAAGTGAGGGAGAAAGTGTATTGGACTACTGAATTAAATGTACAAATAATCATTCATATATTTATCAGCCTATCCTCTGGAAACCGACCCATCGAAACCAGTGAAATGCGTCTGTTCTTTAGTTCACTTCTGATTGCCATCGACTTCTTGCTACTTCTGATTGACTCATTATATCGACCTCCATAGGAGCAAGTATATGACTGGTCATCAAAATGAATGCCTAGAAAATGTGGTATAAATTCAGCCTATGGTCACCACACTCCGATCAATAGATTTTATTTTGCAATAAAAGAGGGAAGATTTACTGACGTGGTGAAATTTTACTTGAAATTACTAAACACTCCCTAGTCCTTTTTCAATATTATGTGTCAGGAGTTCAGGACATTCTAGAAGAAAGGAGAGTGTCAGAACGATGAAACTTCTTGAAGATACGACGGATATTCTAGTTTAACAACTAGCTACCAGTAGCACCTTCTATAATCGAAACCCTTTTGGTCAAATGGAAACCAGAAGTCAGACAAGAAGAGGTAGGAAAGATATATTTGATACGCTATCAATATATCGAGGAACCTTTATTATAAGCTGGCTAATGAACGTAGGAGCAGTGTCCCACGCCGAGTTGAAACGTGATCTGGTACGGATGCATGACCGAAAGCCTTCAGTTAAACAAGTCCACTTAAACAACGTGGGCAGCATCCAATGTCGAACACTTAGAAAGCTATTGATTTTGGGGAATTATTTACAGCTACATTCTACATAATCGACAAATCACAAAACTTCTGTTCGTTTAAATTAACTACTTTGCAAACGCGATTATTGAAATGAAGCGTATGCGCGATTCACAGTTCGCGTTACGAACTGTTATACGGGTATTCTCACGAGTTAGACGTTCTCTTAGGATTCAGTCTTTTTTGTGTGGATTTGTTGGGTTTTCAATCGGCGCTTGTAGTATTTCCACTCATTGTTTAATTTAATCTTCTCTGCATCGTACACTACGAATTCTGTGCACCCCACCAGGTTTGTTGTTAAGTTATAATACCGAGTTTATGTAGTCATACTAATGACTTTCTGACGTCTCTACCTAAGCTGTGAAAAAATTCAACGAGCAGCAACCTGTGAGAGCGTTTTTTTGTTATAATATACTTGTACTTGTCGATCCTGTTTCTGCCTAGCACAGCCCGTTAAATCCAGAAAAGCCCTTGCTGCATGAATCATTATATTTCAAACATACTGAGTTTATATTCCAATCAAACTGACCACATCGTACCATAAAATAGGAAATAACATGTACAAGACTTAACCAAATGTGGCTGTGAGTGTGGGAGGCAGTAATTAATAGACTAGGGATAACTCAAGAAGGCTTAACCGTATAATAGTAGTCTATAGATCAAAATAAAGCTCATAATGGGGGGAACATGAGTATGAATTTTTTAGTTATTTAGCGAACTTACGACAAAAATATATGCATAAAATTGGTCCATAAATGGGTCCCAAAGTTACCATTCACTATTGTTATCGGGACATAACAGTATATAAGGCTTTTGAAATGTTAATAAACTTCTCAGGCACATCCTTCAATAGACAGTACCAGAGAACAGTCCTCTCCAACGAGTCGAAGATAGCCCTGATGTGAAGAAACACTACGATTGTTGACCTGTGATAACTATGACAGAGTTCTAACACTTGGCGGAGGGTGAAGATATGATCAATACATCGTCGACCAGAACGAAAACCAGCATGCTCCTCGCCAGTCAATCTTTCTTTGGTTTTGAGCAATCTACGAAATATGTCAGAAGCCAACCGTTTGGACACAATCGGAAGTAGACTTATTCCTCGATAGTTGTTATGAAAACGACGTGAACCCTTTTTAAAGATGGGAACAACTATCGACCCATTCCATGATGTTGGAACACTCTCTAGCTCCCAGACCTTTGCAAAAAGACGGCAGTTCCTTAACCAGAAAGTCACCACAATCTTTATAAAGAGCCGGAGGTCAGTCATGTGGGCCTGGTGATTTGTAGCGCTTTAAGAATTGGAGTTCCTTGCGGACTTCCACCTCGTTTGGTGGATCAGTCGTCACAGGCCATGGAGGGCAGAGCAGTCTGATCGATGTTGTTGGAGCAACAGGCCAGTTGAACTGTCCTTCGAAGAACTTTGCCTATCGTCCAAGACGTAGATGGATGTTAGTGATTAGCATCCTGTCATCCTAATAGATTGTTTCACTCACACCAGACTGCTTGCTGCCAGTGTCTCGGATGAGTTGAAAGAGCTTCCAGCAGTTACCAGATGCAGCTGCTGCTCCCAGGTCATTAGCACGCTCCAACCACCAGGCTTCTCCGTCCTTACGCAGGCTTTATCTAATTTCTTTACGTAACAGTCTTCGTTTGTGGTCAAACTCACGGTCACCCGGAGTAGACCGACGGCCTTCGATGAATTGTAAAGACCCTGAAGAAACCCAGTACTTATAAGCGGGACGTTTTGCGAAGCCGCAAGCGGCTTTACTCGCCATTTTCATGGCGTCATACACTTGCAACCAATGCTCATCTGTACTTTTCGGTGAGATGTTAGCTAGCCTAGAAGCTAGCTCGGTTTGATACTTAGTTGTAACAGAAGTTACAACCAACTTACTGATATCAATCCGTTTATGTCGATGAATTAGTTGGTCACTAAAAAGTAAGATTAGCGCAAAAAGGGCATGATCAGAGTCCAGATAGGTACTCCAAAAGGAGCGGCAGTCTTGTACACAACCACGCCAGCGGTAGCTAATCGCTATGTGATCTATCTGAGTTCAGGCTTGAGATGCAGAGGGAGGAGGACGCCAAGTAGCACATTGGCGATGACTGTGCCGGTAGTGTTAGCCAGATGACGAAAAGACATAGTTTCTTACACCTATTTCTTCTCACTTAGATGGACCTTTCTAATCTAACAACACTTAACCGACTGTTAATGGAGATCCAATCGATTAGTACAACACCAACGCCAGAAAAACCAGACGAGGATGCCATAGGGTCGTAGTAATAATAAATAAAAGAGATCACAGGAATATTATGCTGAAAAAGTGGAAGATATGTAGACGGTGAAACATAAATGTTCTGATTGTGAGGGATTATCGAGATTAGTCTTGTTTATTGAGGGTTCTCTACATGGGATTTACATCAGTTAGGATACTATTGAAACCCAGGTTCATCGTGCATAAATATTTCATCAATGCATACCTATAGCTCCGTAAAGGATATAAATCTGGACTTTCTCGGGCGATGCTTACTTGTGTAAAAGTAATTTGAAAGAAAGCTAGAAGCGGTCATACCGAAACGTGACATCAGTTCATAAGGTCATTGATTGTTGTTTGAGTTGTATAGCTGTATGCGGACAGTCGCTGTTACACTGAAGTGGTGGTCGGGCTTGCCTATCGTGATGAACGAATTGGTCTATACTGCCTGGAACAATCGTTCCTCAAGGTCCTACCATGCCAGGCAGGTCGGTTGAAGAGCGGTAAGATTAAAAGCAGCAAACCTAAGGTTCAAGGGAGACGTCGTACTGCTGACCGTACAGAGGTGTGACGACAGTAAGGTGTTTCCCTTAGACAACCAGCATAACAGCGATGCTGCCTTCCCACACCGAGGGATGAGGTTAGTAAAGGTCGACCCTAAAAATGCACACCTTGCCTTATCTCGTGGATATCTGCCTCTGGTAGTAAGGTCATAACAAGTACGGGGCTAACACAAAAATTACTCACAAAAAGGTCGTGTGTGACCGACCTCAAGCAGTTGTCCCTTGGGCACTGTGGTCACGCTCTCAGGTCACTGAGACCACTTCTAATCCAACTTCCTTTTCAGGTACCTCTAGAAGAACCCTTCCACAGTGTGGGCAACCGGGAAGTGATAACGGCCCTCTTATCTCTAACAGCACTCAAGATCACTGTATTCATGATCAATCTCCTTCAATTCCTATTACTCCTACCTCGACTTTCAAAACTCAACTTCCTCTTTCGGCTTCTCCTCAAGTGTCACCATGGCCAAAGATTCGAGTGCGCCAAACACTGTCCGAGGTCCACTGAAACCTCGCTTCAAACTACAAATTGGAGCCTTCAACGTACGTACTTTAAGCCAAATCGGTCAACAGGCCTCCTTAGCTAAAACCCTAGAATCTCGTACCATTGATGTATGCTGTGTCTCCAAAACACGCATACAGGATTCTAGTGTGGTCAATCGCCTGTCCTCACCTCGTCAAAACGGAGAGCCGACGAGATACACCCTCCATGTATCTGACGACTCGATGGCTAGTTCTCATGGACTTGCAGGTGTAGGCATAGCACTTAGTACGAGAGCAGAACAAGCACTATTGGAAGGAATCTCCATTAACAGTCGCCTATGTGCTGTTCGGCTAAACGGCTCCGTAAGAACTCGGAAGGATAGGGACACACGTTGTTTCCTTTTCGTCGTTTCTGCCTACGCTCCCCCTGACTGCAGCCCGGATGAGGCGAAAGCCGAATTTTATAGAAAACTCTCAGAACATCTTCGAAAAGCTAAACGCTCAGACATTGTATTCGTAGCAGGTGACTTTAATGCCCAAATAGGTAGCTTAAACCAAACAGAAAGACATTTAGGTGGGTATTTTAGTGTCCCGATTCAGCGAAAAAAGAAACCGGAATTAAGAAGTCAATTGTAAGCGAGACAATCTCGGAAAAAGATGAGACTCTTATCCGCTCTCAGCCCAGACATTTGGAACGATGGGCGGAACACTTTAGAGAACAGTTTAGCTAGCCTTCAGCTACTATATAGTTACCCACCATTCCCAAACAGTCTGAATGGAACATTGAAGTAAGTCCCTCGACTCTATTTGAAGTTCAAAAAGCTATAGCTAATCTGAAACGAGGAAGAGCAGATGGATTGGCTCCAGAGGTCTTAAAATATGATGGTCCAGTTTTAGCGACTGGGTTGACTAATATTTTAGCTAAAATCTGGGAGTTGAACGTAATCCCATCTGACTGGTCACAATCACTGATTGTCCCAATATATAAGAAGGGGTCAAAATCATCCTGCAATAACCATAGAGAGATTAGTTTGACTAATATAGCATCTAAAATACTAGCCTCAATAATTATCGGGCGCCTGACAAAGACTCGTGAACTGCAAACACGAGGAAATCAGGCTGACTTCAGATCTGGTCGTGGCTGCGTCGACCACATATTCACTATTCGTCAGGTTTTAGAGCACAGATATGCTTATCGGCGTTAGAAAATGATCGTTCTTCTTGACTTAAAAGCAGCATTTGACTCTGTAGACCGAGAGGTTCTGTGGCAGTGTCTGTGATTGAAAGGTGTACCTGAGAAGTACATAAACCTTGTGAAGGCTATTTACTCGAACACTACCAGTCATGCGAGAGCTCATGGCGAACTGTCATATGATTTTACAACATCAAGTGGTGTCCGTCAAGGCTGTCCACTATCTCCATTGTTTGTTTAACTTCATCATAGGCCTAGTGCTGGGAATAACGCTCTCGTCGACCGAATTTTCAGGAATCGGTCTCCTACCAGGAGATCCACTTGCCGACTTAGAATACGCAGACGACATAGTCCTGTTTTGTGAAAACGCTGATAAAATGCAGAGTCTTTTGGTAGCACTGAGCAACAGTGTCAGGATGTTTGGGATGAATCTCCCCCCTCTAAATGTAAGTTGTTGCTCCAGGACTGACCTGAACCATGGATAGGGAGTGAAGTAGTCGAACGCGTCGACAACTTAATTGTGTGAGAGCTATGATGCCGCCCGGGTGCCCAGACCGAAACAGGTGGTTTTCTTAGGTGGCCACACTCCTAGCCTTTGACGTGGAGGTCTGACTCACAAGGCAGCGAAGCATCGTTTTGAGATGCAGTCCCATGGTAGCCGGTGACCAATACTTGGTTCATACGCCATTAGTTCCCTCAGGATACTGGAGCCCATGTGCACCATTGGTTTGGAATCATTGTTTTCCAACTCCCTTAGGTGGACTCACCGTGTCCCCCCGCCTAGTTAAAGCTCCGGACATTCGCTTTTCGTCCTTTCAATTTCGTAAGCAACCAGCTCGCCGCGAGAAGGTAGTGAGTAGATTTTTCTGGCAGAGACTGCATACTCGTGGCCATGTGAGAGCTTTTTGAGGGGGCCCTCCCCACTCTCGCCCGTATCAGGGCATTTGGGGGAAAATAGTATTACTTGCGACTATATGAACTACTCGTGTTTGAATGGTACTAAGAATGCACAAATCAGGTTCATAAGATTTGCATGTGAGTCAAAAGTCTAAATATTTCCAAGTTAGTGTTAATGCAACTTGTAAAAGAGGTAGCGATTTATTTATAACTCGTTTTTAAGGCGCTGTAAAAATTTTATTCAGTCTTTATGGTTGCTTATTCGGGGACTACAAATGGACGTAAAATAATAGTAGATTTAGTTTCATGAATGGTTATCAGTTGCCCAAATTGTATTATTTCATATCAGTTATTCATCATCCCATCCACTTTGATAACCAATCCACCTGAAATCAAATTCGTAACCAATAGCACTTATAAATTATATGTACGGAAAAAGAACAGTTGCTGATCGTTTGTTATTACAATATGGGCTCGCAATATTCAGATAAGGCACAAATTCGAGCTCCTGACCTCACGTACTCATGCAAGTCACTTCTTCATGGAATAAAACCTGCTGGTTTTTACACTTATATTTATTGTAGAATGAATTTGATCATGTTATCCACTATCATGTAAAGAACCATAGGCCCCTATGCTAGTCTCCGTAGTGATACAAAACAATGGTTATTGGATTCTACTAAATAACTGAACTAGATCACTTTTCATTCTCTATTGAATCTGTTTTTATGTCTATTGCTTTTAGTTCCCTGGTAATTTCGTGTCCTCGTCCTAGGTTGTTCTCACAGTTCTCTTCCTTCCGTTGATTCTTCTTACTATTGGGAAGTTATACAACCTAATATTATACATTGTTCTGTGGAATGTACGTTTTCATGTTTCCGACACGAAACATCATCACATCACATTAAAAAACGATATTAATGAATGCTCTGACCACTTAGTAGTAAATGTGTATGATTTATTTTATGGCCAGTTGATTTAATTTATATATATCATAATTTGTCTTTCAGATTTTAACTTGGTTATATAAATGCCAAATGTTGGTGGTAATGAAAATGTACTCCGTGTGCTAGTGTCTACAGATAATCATGTAGGATATGCCGAAAAAGATGGTTTAAGGGGTCAAGACTCTTTTCGAACATTTGAGGAGATTCTACGTCTGGCAGTTTCACACAATGTGGATTTTATCTTATTTGCAGGCGACATTTTTCATGAAAGTCGACCTTCTATGAGGTCTTTACATGAAGTAATGCGTTTACTTCGTATATATTGTTTGGGAAGTAAACCAGTTCAATTTGAACTTCTTAGTGAAGCCAAGACTATATTTGCTAATACAGCGTTTCATACTGCAAATTATTTAGATGGTAATCTAAATGTTGGAATTCCCGTGTTTACCATTCATGGAAATCACGATGATCCTTCAGGTCCTGGTGGCTTATGTGCAGCTGATTTACTGCATACCGCTGGTTTGATAAATCTGTTTGGGAAGTTCTCTTCAGTAGAACGGATCGATTTGACCCCCGTTCTGCTACGCAAGGGAAATACTCGTGTGGCCTTATATGGCCTTGGATCTGTTCGAGAAGAGAGGCTTCATCGTTTGTTTTTAAATAATAGTGTCACTTTTTACCGTCCTACTGAGTGTGTAGATGACTGGTTTTCAGTTTGCACAGTTCACCAAAATCGTGTTCATCACGGCCCTACAAGTTATTTGCCTGAAAACTTCCTCCCAGATTTTCTTGACCTCATTATTTGGGGCCATGAACATGAATGTCGTGTAGAACCAGAATGGAACTCTTCTAAAAACTTTTATGTTGTTCAGCCAGGGAGTTCTGTAGCTACTGCTCTATCTGAAGGTGAGGCACAAGATAAAGCTGTTGCATTATTGGAAATCAGAGAAAAAGAGTTTAAGGTTGGTTCTGATTTCCACATATAAGTTGGATATCTTTATTTTTTTTGAACTGTCCGTTATGTAGTGTGTACTAATTCAACAAAAATGACTGAATTATGTATTTCTTGAATTAGGCCAAATGATCCGTTCTAGGCATGAATTATGTTACGTGCTAGTTCTAAATTTTGACATCTCTCTTCTCAATCGTTTGTGTATTTACGCTCGTCCGACTTGATAATTCTTATTATTTGTGATAAAGTGGTTGATGTTTTGGTTGAAATTTTCTTTATTTCTAAAACAACGCATTTTAAAACTTTTTACATTGTATTAGCATTGGAAGCAGTTTTTAAGGATTACAATTATCTGTACAATCAATCGTAGTTTATTATGAGCCAGCTGTTCATCAATCTGCTAATCAACCTCAATATAACTTCATTTTTTGGTCAGCTTCATCTGATCATTCCACACTAACAGTGAGGACAAGTAAAAAAGTTGTCCGAATTATAATGTGCAGTTAGGAATATCCTTGTTCTAATAGGAAGGTATAAATGAATCCCAAAATAATGGCTGTTAAATGTCTTGGCATTTTTTTTGTTATCAAGTCAATATGAATTGCTTAACTCTTTCTACCAGAATCAACGCAAATATTTCAAATGCAAGTTTGAATGTGCTCAGGTCAATAAATTATTCTCATCACATAGGGAAATCGGTATACGCTGAAAGTTGATATAGTAGTTTTCTATTTTATTACTGAATAGATAGATCGGGATTGCTTACTATCAAGTTTTTTCCTCTCATCCCATCCTTTGTTATCTTGCAAGATTTTGATGTGGGTAATAAAACTCATTACTTCCTCTAAAAAAAATCCCAATATTTTCATATCCTTTATTCAAAAACTGAAGTATTTTTCTGATACTATGCAGTATGGTAGCAGGCGAAGTTGAATTTTATTTGGCTTATATGGTTTTCCGTTTATTTCTATCGTAACAAATCGCCACCATAAAAGTATGAGTTTTTTGATTTAAAAGTTTCTGGAAATCAAGAATTGTTACGTTTTATTACTTTTCACCCTATTAATCAGTGGATGAAAATTTACGATAGATCCATGCTAAGAAAATTAGGCATTTGCATATAGCTAAATAAAAAAATAAATCACCGTATTAGTGCGCCACAGTTGAAATGTATATCATAGTATTGTTATTTTTCTATAGCCGTGCACCTCTTTTACTTTTAGGTCACACGTCTACCTTTACGTACTGTCAGACCATTTTTATTTAAGGATCTAATTCTACAGGATTATGTGCCAAAGCTGGATCCAAATGCATTTGATGTTGTCAGGCGAATCGAGTCAATATGTGACAAGCTTATTGAATCAGAAATAAGCAAGGCTGTAACTTTTTCATCTGAAGCTTTAGCAAGTGAACTGAACGTTGATGCAAGTAAATCAACCAGTGCTGCAGAATATGAATGCAATGAAAATATCAAAATCACATCAACTCAACGACTACTTCCCCCAGTTGAACCACTTATACGATTACGCGTAGACTTAAGCGGTGGATTCGAATCATTCAGTGGACTTAGATTTGGTCAAAAATTTGTTGGTCGTGTGGCCAACCCTAAAGTAAGAATTCGGTATTTGATAGTCTCACACTTTAAGCTTTAAAGTTGATGGCATTTTTTTCCGTGAAGGCCAATCCACAAGTTAGTTTAATTCTACAAATATTTGACTTAGCCTTTTGACAGTTGATTTAGTACTGTGACATATTTTTGCTTAGTGCGTCTTACTCTATATTATCAAGTGAAAATATTTTATTCTGTAGGATATCACACAAACATAACTGAAAATGATTGTACATGCCAGGATGTTTGAGATTCGTTTCTCCCCCTCTAAATGTAAGTTGTTACGCCAGGACTGTCCTGCGTTAACACCTGAACCATGGATAGGGAGTGAAGTAGTCGAACGCGTCGACAACTTCACTTATCTTGGAAGTCTGATCAGCCCTAATGAGTTAGTGTCTGACGAAATCTCTGCACGGATTCAAAAAGCCCGTTTGGCTTTTTCCAACTTACTTCACCTATGGTGAAGGCGAGATATCCATTTATCAATTAAGGAAGGAGTATACTGCACAGCAGTTCGCTCCGTTCTACTTTACAGCTGCGAAATTTGGCCATTTAGATTAGAAGATATTTGTAAGTTACTAGTATTTGACCACAGATGTCTTAGAAATATTGCTTGCGTCTGCTGCGATCACCGGGTAGGTAACAGTGAGGTTAGACACAGGGTATTAGGGAATGATGGTGAATCAGTTGATGAGGTTGTGAATCTTCATCAACTGAGATGGTTGGGCCACGTGTTACGTATGCCTGAACACCAATTACCACGACGCGCAATGCTGAATAGTGTTGGAGATGGTTGGAAGAGAGTTAGGGGCGGCCAAACCATAACGTGGCATCAGTGCTTGAAGTCACTAACTTCTAGTCTTAGCCATGTTGGTAGATGCAGACTACTTGGTTGGGGTCCGCGAGACTAGTGGTTGGAGACTCTGTGTTACATGGCTCAGTATAGATCACAATGGTGTAGGTGTATGTACTCTTTGTCTTCCCTTAAACTGAGATAAAAACTCTATACCTTTCTTTCTACGAACTAATTTTATCCCCCCCCGTATCATATCCTTATATGCAATCTTCGTTGATATGTATTACTATCATTGAAGTTTTTACTTCTATGAATTCGGTGTTAATCTTGTTGTGCTTATGAGGTGTGACAACTTGAACCGATGCTTGTATGTGCCTGGTCCTACGTTATAACTGACCGACCGAAGTTCCTTTAAATATCAACAAAATACCAAAAAAGTATAAATAAAAAAAGCAGCAACATGATGCGAATTTACTGCTTCTGTTTGGAGACAGATTATATCTAGGGCAGTCACGCTGTACATACACTCATCTAAATTTAAGAGCGTCTGCTTGATCTAGATTGCTAGAAACGCTTCTGATACAACAGTTTTTGAGAAAAATATTTGCCTAATCAATAGTAGTTAAAATATTCATGAGAATGATGTTTGAGTAAACTCTACTTCCCGTTTTCTGTTAATTGTAAAGGATTTAATTGTTTTTAATCGAAATCGTGAAAAATTGGCTGCTGCGCAAGCAAATCGCGCTTTAAAATCTGGTCTACAGAACAGTACGATTTGCAGTGATCCAGATGAAATGGAAGTTGAAAGTAAAAAAGTTGGATTAAATTCTGCTGAAGTTGAAGAGCTTGTACGTCATTATCTACTACAAATGGTTGAGAGTAAAGGACAAAAACCATCAGAAGAGTTAACCTGTGGGTTGAGCTTATTCACTACAAGTGAACTTGAACGTGGACTCAGACGATATGTAGATCGGGGTATTTCCGATGCTATAAATCACATCTCATCATCTATTTTGAACAAAGCCATTCGACATCTTAGAATGCGTAAAGCTCCAGAAGAACGTATTGTCACTGATATTTTGTCATTTTGCTATACTCGAAGCACTAATTCTACACAAAATGAGGACAGTGATAAAGAAGAAAACGAAGGTCAGTGTGTTGAATTGGTTTAGGAACATAATCACCACGTATCTCATGTTTGTTAATTTTTTATAACTAGTTGATTTTATATGATTTCTATTTCACCATATGATGTGAAATTCTAACCAAGTTAAACATAGGAAATCTGGATAAAACCCAAGATTAACAAATAGTTCAGCTGTTGCTGCATTATTAATTATGTTTTTTATCAGTCAGTCAGGCATCTACAATGTAAAACCAGGCTGGTTGCTTTGTAGTCAAGTACAATTGAATGTTTCATACCACATATATTACTTATGGGATTTGCTAATACCATTTGAGTTACAGTAGGTTAAACCGAGTTCGAACATGTAATCTAGTAGTTGAAGACCAAGTGATTGAACGAATAATTTACTGCCTTTATTTACCCCAATTGCTTAAACTCTAAGATCAAAGTTCCTTAACCGTAGGTTAATAGTCAATTACTCAAATAGACCAACAAAAATTTAGTAGAAACAGTCTTATTTATATTAAAGACCTGTGTCTCCCGGTAAAAGTTCAGCTCCTGGAGATTTAGATGATAAAAGTGTTATCTCTAAAAACATGTCAACGACAAAGTTAAATAAGAATGGGGAGAGTGGACAGCCCTGACGAACACCATTGAGGTAATCAATTCTGGTGACAGTTCGCCATAGGCTCTAACTCGACCAGTTGTGTTCGAGTAGAGAGCCTTTATAAGGTTAATGTACTTCTTTGGTACTCCTTTCAGTGACAAACTGCTACAGAACCTCACGATCAACGGAGTCAAATGCCGCCTTAAGGTCAAGAAGTACTATTATTGTGGGGCGTCTGAATGTGTGTTTGTGTTCCAGGACGTGACGTAGAGTGAATATCTGGTCTATACAACCACGTCCAGGTCGGAAACCAGCCTAGTCTTCTCTAGTCTGCTCTTCACGAGTTTTGGTTGGGCGTTGAAGTATTATTGAAGCTAATATTTTAAACACTATATTAGTCAAATTGATTCCTCTGTGATTGTCACAAGAGGACTTTTGTCCTTTCTTATAAACTGGCACAATCAGTGATTGGGACCAGTCAGATAGAATTACGCCTAGTTCCCAGATTCTACCTAAGACCTCAGTCAATCTCGCCGCTAGTACTGGACCTCCATCCTTAAAAATCTCAGGTGTAAACCTGTCAGGGCCTGCTGCTCTCCCACGCTTCAGATTTCCTATAGCTTCTTCAACCTCGTTAACAGTTAAAGGACTTACACTAACTTCCCATTCAAGTCGACTGGGGATCGTGGGAAACCGAAGTGTGACTGAAGACCAGTTGAGCTGATCCCTAAAGTGTTCTGCCCATCGATCCAATCTCCTAGATTGAGAATGAATAATATGTCTATCTATTCCCGAGATAGTTTCGCTGACAGTTGGGTTCCTAATACCGGTTTCTTTAACAAGTCTGAACAGTTGTCTGCTGTTGACTACTGCCACTGCCTTTTCCAACTCTCTTGCTTTCGCTACCCACCACTGCTCGCGATCATTGCGTAGACTTTTTGTTAACCCGCGAACTATTTTTATTCCTCTGTATCATATCCTTATATGCAATATTCGTTGATATGTATTACTATCATTGAAGTTTTTACTTCTATGAATTCGGTGTTAATCTTATGCTAATGAAGTGTGGCAACTTGGACCGATGCATATACGTGCTTAGTCCTACGTTGTAGACTAATTTACTGACTGTGGGCAACTGGGAAGTGGAAACTGCCCTCACACCTTTCACAACAGTCAAAACCATAAAAGTGTTTTTCATGGATATCAATTGACTAATTCGGTCGATTAAAATTTACGTCGAGTAAAGCATCTATCAGTTGTACAAACATACTTAAACAGTATACTGAAGTCAGGTTTATCTCAATACAATGTTGTTTCAATTCTGAAATGAGTAGAAAACGTATTCATCAGGTGATTGCATCCGATGGTATTGCATCTCCTGAGGTATATGTTTTATTTCCAAAGCTTTTATCATTCCAGATAGCATCATTTTAATTTGAAGTGAACTTTTGAAACTTCACTACAAATTTTCAATACATATTTGTATGACTTTGATCATGATTGTTTCTGTTTAAATGATTTGATATCTTCCCGTTCATCGTTTGTTTTAGTTAGCTAGTTTCTGTCCATGTAATTAATTGATCTTTTTTCTAATTGGGTAGTATATTGTGCGTACGTCGTTTAGTTTTTTGGTCATCAACTGACTACAACATCAAGCCCTTAAAAGTTCTTTATCACGCTTATTCTAATCGATAATTAGTCTATGCATAAATGATCCCATTGATATTTAGTCAGTCTGACAGTCAAAATAAAAACATGTTGAAACACATAGATTCATGGGATTGCGTCTTTGTGTATTATTAGAGGGATTCCTCATTTCTGAGTGCTGTATTCAAGATATTGTGATACCAACTTGGTGGTGGCGGACGGAACGTAGACAGCAATGCAATAAAACAGGACGAAGCTAAGCTACTCCTCCGCGCCCCAGCCCTGCTAACTAGAGGAAGAGGACCAGAGTTAGCAGAGAAAATATATAATTCCGCAAACAACCCGTAAGAACGGATCACTAGCACTCAACTCATGTGTAATATATATAATACAAAAATGTCTTTGAAGAGCGTCACAAAGTAGCATACTTGAAGAGAAAACGGACTAATGACATTTAAGGTTCTTCCATGTGGGAAACAAACTGAAAGTAATAATGGGCGCTTTTGATACGAAAGTGAGGAATTTAAATCCCAACAATTAAATTACAAAAACAATAAGTTTACCTAGTGATTTCTGGGGATGTAGCATCCCCAATACTGAGTAGTTAAGACATTAAAATTTTGGGAAGCTATAATATCGAAGGGTATTTCGATTATGTTTAAAGTAAAAATCAGTGGCCGTCGGTGAATGTTTTCCAATGCCACTTTAATTTTTGATCGTATGTTATTGATCATTTCTGTATGTAGCAGTTCAAATTCGTAGGCCATCCGAATTCAAACATATATTTGTGTTTTTCAAAATATATTTCAGATAAGTATAGCCCAATAAAGCCATACAGTAATCCAAAAGTCGAAACTTGTGCAAATACTAAACCAACGAGATTACAGGAATTAGAGTGGAGTCTCGAGGAAGAAGAAGCTGAACAAGTAAGTTACGTGACTCAGTTTTATGTGTTGTTGATTTCGGATACTGAGGCATGGGAATGACAAAATATAACATGTAAGGAGTAACAAAAATAAAAGGGAAACCTAAGAATCTCAGAAAATTCATTTAAAACTTCAGTTTTTTCCTCAACAATTCGCATGGATAACTTCACAAAACGGTCATCACACAGTTGATTCTTAGGTGTTAAGTACTTATTGAAGTCTATCGATCAGCAAATCACAGGTTCGTCACTAGTTCAAGCTATAAAACAATTGTATGTTAAATTCAATTCGAGGTGCTTAAAAGCAGTTTTATTGATGGTTGTGCTGCCAACAAACTCATATCTAGGACTTTATAATTATTAAGTCATCGTTATATTTTAATTTAAACTTTTATCACATTTATGAAATAGAATTAGTTTCAAACTATGCAATGATCGTTTTTCAATTTAGAAGCAGTTGACACTAAATTTGTTAATTTAGTCATCATGAAATAAACGCATTCTTGTCATGGTGTCATTGTGTTTATTTTAATTAAACTAGAATGAATGCCCTAGTACGGCCGAGAGTGGGGAGGGCCTACTCTTTTTCTCAAAATGCTCTCACACGGCCACGCGTATACAGCCTCTGTCAGGGAAGTCCTACTCATTGCCTTCTCTTGGAGAAGGTGTTGTTTACGAAATTGAGAGGACGAAAAGCGAATGTCCGGAGCTTTAACCAGGCCGGGGGACACGGTGAGTCCACCTAAGGGAGTTGAAAAACCCTGATTCCAAACCAATGGTGCACATGAGCTCCAGTATCCTGAGGGGAAAAATGGCGTATGAACCAAGTATTGGTCACCGGCTACCATGGGACTGCACCTCCTCACAATGCTCCACTGCTTTGTGGATCAGACCTTTAGGTCGAATGCTCCGGGTGTGGCCCCTTGAGAAAACCACCTGTTTCGGTCTGGGCATCCGGGCAGTACCATAGCCCTTACACAATTAAGTAAAATGACAATTTTGTGTGGCGCATATACATCTGGTGCCCTCTTGTACCAATATTTATGTATCCAAATAAATAAAATTAGATGAATGCAACTTAGTGGTTATGATGAAGTTAACGAACCAGTCTGTAAAGTATGTTGATTTCCTAGGTACTAGTGTTTCTAATAGACTAGGCGATTCTTAGTGAGTTAGTAATGACTAGGTCACTCAGTCGTAGGAAACACGGACCGCGGGACATGTGTATATAGCTTCGGGTTGACACAGAGCATCAGCCTAGCGACATGAAACTATCAAGTTAAATACAAGAGTAGTGGAAGTAGTAACAGTACTAATAGTAGAAGATTAATCATAAAAAATAAGATTCCAGCCTACTCCTACAACAACAATCATCGTTGCGGTGGTGAAATATCATTCCAAAAAAATCCAGGCTCTAGAAACCGTTGAACATATCTCAAACTACTTATTGTTATTAAGTAGGACGTCACACTAAAGAACAAAGTGGTTTGGAAGTACAAAACAGGTTAATTTTTCACACCATTGAGTTCTAGGTATTCTTAATACATAAATGTGATTTGGCTGTTATTCTTTATAACCATCTTTGTGAAAGCTATCTGTTAAAAATGTGCAGTATTTTACAAACATCTCTGCAAATTATTATTGAACATGAACTGAAGATTTTAAACGGGGAAAATGATTTTCAGATTAACAAGAGACAGTTTGAATTGAAAACTAGGTAATGTCTGTTTCTAGTGGTTTAGTTGCATTGTCTACACCTCATGAAGCCTTGTTCAATCCTCCTACTGTGTTTATTATAGTTTTCTATTCTAATTGATATATAAACTGAGATAAGTGTGCACACGCATCAGGTATTTATTAAAATACTTTTGTGAATAATATTACACTGGCAAAAGATATTGCTTACAAATTAAAATAAATATCCCTCACACATAATGCATTTGCTATGAGGTGAAATATTTATGCTTTCTTTGATCTCTGAGTGGTCATAATGGTTACGTAGATTTTTAAGAGCTGTTTCGTAGTACTGGTTTTTACAAAGCAAAAACTTAGTGTCTAGGTTTTTCGGCGGGGACATTGGAATTAAGCAACCGGACCACAACTTAATATTTGGTATCTGACTTCAGATAATCTCAGTCATAGTTTATCCGTTCTTCCATTTTTACTCCCGTTTATATATATATATATATAAATTGTGGGGTTTAGTATTAACCGAACTAATTGTTGAAATCATTCCATAAACCAGCTAATAATTCTATCGCAGCATCTAACTACCAGAATGGGAACCAAGAGCACACAATTATGGTAGCTGTTGAGTTTAAACGAAGGTTGTAGGAATGTACAAAACTGTAAATAACTGTTACAAGGGTTAAAAGTAATTACAACCATAGGTAAAGTAAATGTTATTAGTTCATGTGAATACTTTAGAATATTAAGCAACGGTTAACGGATGTTATTCCATATGTTCAAGAAATGTTACGGATGAAACTGGTTATTGAATATTTACAAGTAGTCAGTCAGTCGCGTAGTACCTGGTACGCATGTACATCAGCACAACTTTCCATACTCCATTTGAACAACGAAATGAAATTGTTAGGTCGAATCCTAGAGTAGTAGAGATAGTAACAGTATGAGTGATAATAGGAAGGATTAGGTATCAAAAATACAACTCTAGAAAGTATAAATCAATGAAATGAAGAATTATGAGGAGAGAATGCACTTGCGCCGTTGCGAACAATTCTGACTTATATCACCAGAAGCCTCCAAATATTGTTTACAATAATTACGCGGACCCCAGCCAGATAGTCTACACTTGTTAACACGGTTTACTCTGATTGTCAGTGAACTCATGAAATAGTGTTATTTTTTTAGTTTGGCCACCCTTAGCTTTTTTCCACTTCACTCCTATACCGGAAAACATCACCCATGAAGGTACGTGGTAGTTGGGCATACGTAACTTATGTCTCAACCACCGCAGTCGATGGAGATTTACTATCCCATCAATCGACTGTCCATCCTTCCCTATGACCCTGTTCTTAATCCAGGGATTGCTTACCAGGTCGTCAAAATATATACGAGCATTACTTCGAAGATGCCTATGATCGAATAATAGTAGCCTCCTCTATTGATAGTCTCCATGTTTCACACCCATTAACTCATCCTTTGGTTGATAAACGAATGTTTCACCTACGCCACAGGTCGGTAAAAGCCAATTGAGCTTTCTGAATCTGCACTGAGATTTCGACAGACACCAGGCTACGAGGACTGATGATACTCCCAAGATAAGTGAGATGGTCGATACGTTCGAAACCAGTCAGTCAGTCAGCTACAACGTAGGACCAGGCACATATATGCATCGGTCCAAGTCGCCACACTTCATTAACACAAGAAGACGAACACCAAATTCATAGTAGTTAATTTAATGGTGGTAATATATAAAAGAAAGATTGTATTTCAGGATATGGTAAAGGAAGACAGAAAGATATAAAGCAATTTCAATCTCATAGTTTGAGGGAAGACAAAAAGTACATACACCTACACCATTGTGATCTATACTGAGCCATGTAACACAGAGTCTCCAACCACTAGTCTCGCGGACCCCAACCAAGTAGTCTGCATCTACCAACATGGCTAAGACTAGAAGTTAGTGACTTCAAGCACTGATGCCACGTTATGGTTTGGCCGCCCCTAACTCTTTCAACCATCGTCAATACTAGTCAACATAGCACGTCGTGGTAATCGGTGTTTAGGCATACGTAACACGTGGCCCAACCATCTCAGTTGATGAAGATTCACAACCTCATCAACTGATTCACCATCATTCCCTAATACCCTGTGTCTAACCTCACTGTTACCTACCCGGTGATCGCAGCAAACGCAAGCAATATTTCTAAGACATCTGTGGTCAAATACTAGTAACTTACAAATATCTTCTAATCTAAATGGCCAAATTTCGCAGCTGTAAAGTAGAACGGAGCGAACTGCTGTGCAGTATACTTCTTCCTTAATTGATAAATGGATATCTCGCCTTCACTATATGTTACGTCCTCGATCTGTCTACCCACTTTCGTGCCGAGTATAACTTGTCTAATGTAGATTAAGACCTTGACGCGATAGGCTGTCTGGCTTAACCTTGAGGCTAGTATGCGTGAGTTCGATGTGGGTGTAGAGAGACGAGATAGTGGACAGCCTTGCCGGACACCACTTGATGTTGTAAAATCATATGACAGTTCGCCATGAGCTCTCGCATGACTGGTAGTGTTCGAGTAAATAGCCTTCACAAGGTTTATGTACTTCTCAGGTACACCTTTCAATCACAGACACTGCCACAGAACCTCTCGGTCTACAGAGTCAAATGCTGCTTTTAAGTCAAGAAGAACGATCATTTTCTAACGCCGATAAGCATATCTGTGCTCTAAAACCTGACGAATAGTGAATATGTGGTCGACGCAGCCACGACCAGATCTGAAGTCAGCCTGATTTCCTCGTGTTTGCAGTTCACGAGTCTTAGTTAGGCGCCCGATAATTATTGAGGCTAGTATTTTAGATGCTATATTAGTCAAACTAATCTCTCTATGGTTATTGCAGGATGATTTTGACCCCTTCTTATATATTGGGACAATCAGTGATTGTGACCAGTCAGATGGGATTACGTTCAACTCCCAGATTTTAGCTAAAATATTAGTCAACCCAGTCGCTAAAACTGGACCATCATATTTTAAGACCTCTGGAGCCAATCCATCTGCTCTTCCTCGTTTCAGATTAGCTATAGCTTTTTGAACTTCAAATAGAGTCGAGGGACTTACTTCAATGTTCCATTCAGACTGTTTGGGAATGGTGGGTAACTATATAGTAGCTGAAGGCTAGCTAAACTGTTCTCTAAAGTGTTCCGCCCATCGTTCCAAATGTCTGGGCTGAGAGCGGATAAGAGTCTCATCTTTTTCCGAGATTGTCTCGCTTACAATTGACTTCTTAATTCCGGTTTCTTTTTTCGCTGAATCGGGACACTAAAATACCCACCTAAATGTCTTTCTGTTTGGTTTAAGCTACCTATTTGGGCATTAAAGTCACCTGCTACGAATACAATGTCTGAGCGTTTAGCTTTTTGAAGATGTTCAGGGAGCTTTCTGTCTGAAGAGTTGTCTGGTGTTGCCTACAGCCGCTTTATTTTCCATTTCCTTTGCTTTCGTTGTCCACGATAGTTCCGTAGACATTCAAATACTTCACCCCCTATCATTGATTGAGTCGCCAACACAAACCAATCCTGTATCAACATTTGGCTTTTGAAGGGAGAGATCCGCATCCCAAATATGCTTGGATCAGAAGACTACATTCTGTCAACGTCTTTACTAAACAGAAAACATTATTTGCATATTGTATGTCAACAAGTGAATCTCCTGATAGAACAACCACTGAAAAGTCGGACGAAGAGGATGCTATCTCTAAAAGCATGTCTACGAGAGAGTAAAGTAAGACTGGGAAAGCGGACAACCCTAACGAACATCATTTGAGGTAACCAATTCCGATGACAGTTCGTTATAAGCCCTGACTTCTTTAGTAGTGTTTGATAAAAGGTCTCGCACGAGGTTAATCACCTCTTCGGTACGCATTTCAATGACAAACTGCTACAGAACCTCACGGTCAACTGAGTCGAGCCACGCGTTAATGTCAAGGATTGAAACTTATCGATCGTCGAAAAGCGTGTCTGTGTTCTAGAACCTGCCGAAGTGTCAATATTTGGTCTATAGATCCGCATCCGGGGTCGAAATCAGCCTGGTTTTTTCGAGTAAGTATAAAGCGATGCACAAAAAATGTGAAGAGATTGCAAATGAACTTAACATTTGATGAGAGACAATACAAATCTGTTTTTTCATAATGTGAAGCTTTGCAGGAATGTGAGGTCTCTTCCGTGCGAGACCATTTAACAAATTTTTGGATCTGTTTGTTTATGTCTTTCAACCAGGTCCTCATTAAAATAGAAAAGTGTAGGTTTGGAAAAAAATCTTGACTTATGTCAGTTTGAGTAGATTATTTTATTTGCACAGTTAATACGTGTGTCAGTATTTTGTTATTGGCTACCAGTAGAACCTAATACGCTTGTTTTTAAAATGTCAAAAGCATCAGCTAAATAAAATAGCATTTTGGTGAAGATAAAAGAAATTAACACAAAATTGTAGTCTCATCATGTATACTAACTTAATAATCCCCTTATTACGCCGTAATACTTATTCACTATTTTACAAGCTCACTGAAAAGAGATACTTTCGCTGAATGTCATATTTTTTAGGTTATGATGGGAATATAATTAATTAATAATCAGATAGTGAGGTAACCTAGGCAGGACGATTCATGTTGCTTTGTAAAACACCATAAATGAACGAAAGTAAGTAAAATACGAACCGAATCAATCTGAAATTGCCTATGGGTTAAATAAACACTAATATTATGCTATTACTAAGTACAATTACTGCGCTAATGTTAAATTAATTTGCTTTTCCTAATACGTAAAACTAGTATCCTACCTACACTTCTAATTCCAGGTACCAATACACAATAATTTAACCCCAGAAAAGGTCCGAGTAAACAAAGTCAGTGGTAAAGCAACGTTACAAACAAAACAATCATTCAATAAAAAGTCAGTGCCAAGCTGTCAACTTATACTACAAACAAAAGATGATTTTGGATTTGATTCTGACAAGGACGAGGCGACAACACTAGCGGACATGGTTGAAGATGTTTCCACCGACGACGACACAAGTTCTTCACTAAATGAAGGTAAATTTGCCAAGCAAAATTATATAGGAAGAAATCCAGTCAGTCCACCGAATGATGCATTACCAAAAACTAATCGAAGTGGGCGCGGACGAGGCGTACGGACTGATCTAACTTCTGGTGGTTCATCCAGAGGTAGAGGAAATAAGCGTAGAGTTGGTCCTAAGCCAGGATCACAACAGACAAATAATGATGGTGATGATCGTCTTGATTTCGATTTTCGTCGAAAGCGTAGAAAAGTTGAATGAGATTTGATTTATATAGTTTACTTTCAAACTTATCGCCAGTCATATTCCTTTATTTTTGTTTCAATATTATGACTGATTATTTTCTCATTAGTATTATTAAAGAGATTTTTGTGGATTTGAATTTCTTCATTTGTACTTTATGAAAATCGTTCATTAGTAATAAGCAGTTTGGTTTAGATTGATCCAAATAGGTTAGTAATACAACCAAGGACTTATAACTAGTTTTATTATTACTAAAAATGAACAAGTATAATCCATTTCGTTCTCAACATAGTATGTACAAAATAATGGGTTTTTACAGTACATACAATAAGAAATTAAATTAAAAAAGCTACTGGTGCAAGTAATTATATCACAGTCAAGATAATTAAGGAGACGCAGAAAAAAATCCGACCGTTCTATCATAAATGCACAAACCTTGAATCCATTTTCAGATATCTATTGTATGGGAAGAAAAAATATAGAACTATAAGACAAGTAACGTAAGTTTCGAAGCATAAGTTTTTTTATTGCTATAGACCTGTTTGAAAGAAAAAGAAAACTAAGAAGTACGAACATTTATCCGTTTTGTACCAGAGAAAGTGGCAGTTTCATCTTTTTCGCACCACAAACATTACATTAAATCTCATATAAGTAAAACTGCATAAAAACGTGTGGTTCATTCGATAATCAAAGAAACTACGAATCAGATTTTTGTATAGAAATATATGTAGTGGAGTCAAGCACTATTGAGCGGATTATTTATGACTTGGTCATTCACTGATGATGCGCTTGAAACTAGCATTGAAGATTTTAGGATAATCAGTGCAAAGGTTTGAGAAAACTGGTGTTTTGTGGTCTATGAATTTTTTCATTCATTAGTTTCTTCAAAATAACTTAAATTCGCTTCCTGATTCTCTCGAATTCGCCTAGGTTTAAATTTAGATAAAAGTCTAGGATAGACTCCGGAAACACACTTGATACTTGGTTAGGAGTGAGATCTTGTCAGACTCACATATTACAGCCCGTCCGTTTGAGTTCTTCTGCACATAAGGTTTCATTGAACTCCAATCCTCAACTGTATATCTCATATTGTTCAACTACGGATTACGAATTCGGTTACAGCTATGTAAACTCAACCACGAAAGTAAACTAGAAAAAATGGAATACCTTGGGTGATAAGCACGATTAATTCTGAAGACTTCACTTAATTAAGCTAAAATGACAACTATCCGGGTATAAATCAGTCATACAAGTAGACCAAAATATTACTTACTCAAAGTACACATAATACTGACATGAATATTTCTGAATTTATTCTGATACACCTTTAATTTATATTTGATTCTGGGACTGATTTTGTACAAGCGAAGAGTTTCCCAGCTAGTTTTTGTCTTCCTTTGACTTCTTCGTCAACACGTTTAGCCTCGATAATGTTTAGTTCATTTTTGACTGTGTTCTTCATATCCGGACGACAAACGGCTAGCTTACGTAGATCCTCAGCAGCTAGATCAAAGTCCCAAGTTTCTGTATACGCCTTAGACCTGCGATAAAGTGCTTTTACATTTGTAGGATCTCTTGACAACGCTTCAGTAGTACTTTTTATTGCAGCATAGTAGTCCTAGGGATCATTATAGAGAGGAAATATAGCATAACGAAAATATCAACAGGGATCGACAACACATTTTCAAACATTAGTTATTCGTTTGTTT
Organism: Schistosoma mansoni; assembly: GCF_000237925.1. Taxonomy (NCBI): domain Eukaryota; kingdom Metazoa; phylum Platyhelminthes; class Trematoda; order Strigeidida; family Schistosomatidae; genus Schistosoma; species Schistosoma mansoni. The sequence goes on from NC_031495.1 coordinate 36,297,714, forward strand.
GAATTGTGAAGGTTCTCATTCAGATATCTAGTAAAAAGACTAGATAAAAGTGAATAAGTATTTTTCAAATAATTTTTTACCATAGCTTGATCTATACGAGCTGATTATCAAGACAGCTAATTTTTTCGATGCAATGAACACTAGTGAAACGAATCAATCAGTAGGACAGAGATTTTCTTCATTTTAGTCGAAGTTAACATCGAGGAAAATAATGCTAATTGTTTTATATTTGATATTGGGAACACAAGTTTTGCAAGCAGATACTTTATCTGACACAGGTCATGCTTTGTTGGTATTGCCAGAATATAAGCTCAATTTAAATTTATCACTTAGAGGTGTGGGCAAAATAGTCAAAATGGATGAAACCGTTGTAAAGAAGCGAAGATATAGCAAGGGGGACGAATGCCAAGATAGGATGGGTAGGTAGCATTTTTGGGAAAATCATGCTATTTAAATTAGAATGTGTTTTTTGTGAGAGTTATCTATCGCAAAAGGTGAGAAAATTATACAGCATCGGAAATTCTAACACGATTAATTAACTTATCAGGAATAATTTATCAGTGAATCATTCAGGGAATCATAACGTTTTAACCATAGCTCCTAACCTTGAGAACAGAAACCCGACATTTTAATTTAAAGGAAAACCATAATCTGATCCATTCGAAGTCTAGTCAAAAACATGATTTCTAGCAACAGGGTTTTATGGCCATCATTTGTTGATTATTATTATTATTAAATCAAGGATCAAGCTGTAAAATAGCTAATAAGAACTCATAGAATAAAATGAGATCCATATTACTCTGGAGTGATTGCTGTTTTTTTATTCATCGTTTATATTGAAGGTGTTTTCACTTGATATTATTTTCATAATTAATGAGAAAAGTTTCAGTAAGTTAGGATAAAATTGTTATAATTAAAAAAGAGTACTGAAAATTGAAACACTTAAAGTAGTCATATTAGTAAGCTATTTACTTTTTCTTTAAATTGACATTGTGCAAGATTAACGAATAAAGGTATTTGTAACTTGTCCAATACAATCCACTCCGGTTCTCCTGGTTTTTCTCGTAAAATTAACTGTTCTAAAATGCCTAACGCTTCACTATAACATGCAGCAGCCTCATTATATTCCCCACGATTATACAATTGATTACCTTCTTCACGTAAAATTGGTACAGTTGCCGATTTCTCTTCAGGCGTCATTATCCATATTTCTTTACGACTACCAGTGCCTGGGATTTCGACTCTAGAATTGTATATAAAAATGTCTTATTCATTAAATTACAGTTGTGTAGGCCCTTAGGTTAATCAAAAAGATAAATGTAATACACAGCAGTTCTCTCAGTAATATAGTGCATATAGGAATCATGACACGTAAAAGTATAAAATTCAACAGCTTGCAAGTATTCAGTTTTGATGATTAAACCGTTTAGTGAGCAGTGTTGATGAAATACAAAAACTAAATCGCCTGATATATCAATTGTTAAATTTATTAACTCCCATCGACCGAAATGACTGGGACGCACGTCAACATCACATTATTGATGGAAACTATTCTTTAATGAACTCTGAAGGATATTAGTATTGTTTATAGATGTCAGAAGACAATGAATGTAACAATATTATACTGGGCTGAACTCCAGTTCTTGGTTGAATTCATTTTGTGATATAAAACAGATTGAACGCAATATTAATTGGAACTGTTAACCATTTGAGTCATGAAATCATATTTACTACGTCAAACAATTAAAGTTATTTAATTCTATGGTTCTGTAGAATTCGACCAGCATCAATGAGTAGGTAATAGGATAGTAGTTTCGACTTGAATAACTCAGAGATAACATCTGTGACTGTAGTACCGTGACGTGGGTACGGACCAGTAAGGCAGCATTTGTTTTTTTGTAGTCACAGATCAGTATCAGTTAGGGCGAAATCTGGGGACGGGATTTTAGGTCTATTGCTAGTACTCACATCATATTAATCAAATGTGAGTTATTTTCCTAAGTATCATATCACAGATTATTTTATCAGACTTGAACCTTTTTGTTCTAAAGACGTAAACCTAAAATTACTTTAACATTACAGCCACGTACAGTGCATGGGCGTGGACTAAAACACACACAACAAATAATTAGCATTGAAAATCCACGAACAGTAGGACGCCCTTATTGATTTATTAGCAAATTTTTTCGATTCTCCTACCTATAAAACATACTAACCACTTTGATTTCAATACCACCTACAAACTCAGTTCAAAAGAGTATGAGAATTAAGTTGATTGATAGTATATATATATATATATATATATATATATATATATATATATATATATATATATATATATATAAGGTCTTGTTTTTATGTTTCTGGTTATTGATTTCAGAATGGTACATCAAAATAACCATAAAGTCGAATTCTTTTACGATAACCTAAGCATTGAATATTGCTTTATTTTACATGAATCCTGAGTAGAAATATGTACTAGTAGGCTCCACTTTATTTTTGAATGAAATTTTAAAAGTGTAAACATTCTGATGAAAATAAAAAAACAGATTACTATTGTATCAAAAACAACAACTAGATTCTTCTGATCATCATAAACCATAGCTCTGTAGTTTGAGCACTGAACTTTCAGTCATAAAGTCATGAGTTAGAACCCAGCTCATACTAACCCGGTATTGACAGGTTTTTATAAAGCCACTAAAGCAAGCACTATGTACATGACTCGTACGTGAAACGAGCGTATTCACGATACATATAATTAAACTGTTCATATTGTATGAAATCTATCTTTATAATTTAGATTAATTATATCAAGATGATTTTCTTTTCCAAACACCAAGAAATAACAAAATCAAATGGATAAACTTACTTAACTAAATCAAAAATAAATTCAAGTGCTTCAGGTTTCATCATCAACTCGTCCAAATCTGGATAGCCTAAACCGCCTTGCTCTTGTAAGCTCATTAATCCGCAACAGTGTTTTACAGAATGATCTTTTTTATTTAACATGTAATCACGGAGTTTTTTATTTACAGCGGGAAATGAAGCCAACCTTTCAGGTGGTACAACAAATGATGAAACTTCACCAGGCAACATAGTTCCTAAACATTGTTCCCAAAACTGAAAAAAGACATTGAAATGGAGAGAGGTGCACCTCTTGAATAATCTTAAAAGCTGAAGTGAGTTACGCTTAGAGAAACATATTTAGAGTCACTTCATAACAAATTCGCAATAGATCTATTAGAGAAATGATAAGGAACTAAGTTATCAATCCACCTCCTTTAAAAATTCGCTATCTGACAAATCACCAATCCGTAATATGGCGAGAAAAAACTAAGGTTGGTAGCCAGGTGCCGTAGTTCTGTTGAAAAGTGAGTCATCTAGTAAAATCTTATCTATCGATGGCTTACTTGTTAAGTGACGTTTAATAATGTTCAATTTGATGTCTAGTATTCTCTATACGAGGACGCTATTTTACTGCAAATGGAACGTATTTGTCGGTAGTTGTGCTAGCCATGAATATCAGTTTATTTAGGGTTTGCGTCAACAAATCAGTCTCGTGAGAAGTTACCAGTCGGGTAAATCCTAAAACTAAGCATTATCTATCGAATCGGATTCTCCCCAACATCTTGTGGATTCATAACGGTTGTCACTCATCAAATTATAGAACCCCGCTCAATAACACTATGGAGTTTTAAGGGTAGTATGAACATTCTGAGAATTGAATGATACCCTTGAGCTCATTTTCGCACTCATTTATGGATATTACATGATGCAAAAATCTCAGGATGTTACAGATCTTACAGAGCCTTAAGTTAAGGAGTAGTTTAACAAGACTTATCAAACCTAAGTAGGTAAAGTGAGATATGATCAACAACTTTGAAATAGGAAATTATCTTTATTACGTTGAAGACCAGGAAAATAAACGTTTTTTTAGTTGCCTTGATAATGATAGTAAATAAAGCAAGAATAAATTTGGATTGTATTGTAGCCTCTTTTCTGCTCCAAAGAGGTTAGTATTATAACGAATTTTCTCTTAAGCAATAACTATATGATTATGCTTTGAATACATTAAAAAAGAAACCGTAACCTACAGAAAACATGTAAGTGAGCGAAACAAGTACAGAAAACAATGATTACGAATTGCAGTCAAAAAGGGGAGGCACATTTAAAAAGAATACCGAATCGGTGAGAATATATGACGAAAGAAAAGGTTAATTATAAATTAATGATTTTAGCAACCTTATGAAGCAATAAAACGTGGAAATATGAGTGGACAATGTAAATAATAAACGAAGCAATTGGGTCCATAAATGGTTAACAGGATAATGGAGGACTAAGTTTTATTTCTGCTTATAAAATCAGATTATTAATGACTCACTATAACAGATTCTGAAAAACGCAGTAAAACTGGTAGTCATTGTTAGCTTATTATGAAGGACCAAAAGATACCTATTAGATATGTCTAACAGTCAGTTGTATACAGCTAGAAATAATTCTACTTTGGACTTAACACGAAAACATATCCCATTTAAGTTGGAAAATACTTGTAATGTTTCGTTTTCATATGACGAATACAAATGGACATCCTTGATTAAGTGATTCAAAAAACCTAGACTAGTATTTATCATTAGCAATAAATAAATCATGTCCTTCTTACCTCCAGCTGGAATTCTTTTCCCGAATAGACCTCCATCGTTTTTCCATACTTACGGGTATCATCGATTACAGTACAGTCTTCATCCAGTTTACGAATTTGATAATGAAAAATAAACTTGGTCTCTTTCGGGTAGGCTAGTCCACCGCCAGGAGCCTCACAACCAGATGGAACTTTTTCAACACTTCCATGAATGATTCGTTTCTCAATGTTTTTAAAAGTGCTCTCAATATTTTTTGTTTTGTGGCATGGAGCTTTATCACCCAACTTCCAGTTTTGAATCACGGTTGAAAGATTTCGTAGAACGTCGGGTTTACAAGAACTTTTGCAGCAATCGTTATTGCTTTGTTTGTGACTGAAGTGGTGATGTGACTTTTTGCATGTTTTCTTTTGCTTAGATGTATCGTTTTTAGATTCAGGATCTCTGATGTGATTGGTAGCTTGATTGTCACAAACTGCACTTGATTCTGAACTCAGACACTCCATACTGGTCTAAACGATAAAAACGAAAGCTATCAAATACTGATTGGGTATTATAAACATTGACACTATATTATTCCAAAAGGATTGAGGTTACTTCAAGATAATGGGGACTTAAATATATGTGAAAAAACTGAATCCATTATTTGACGGCTGATAATTGAGTACTTGGTAGAATGATGGGACACATTTGGTACAGCCATCAATAATATTGTCATCACCAGATGTGATGTTTTGTCTATCACAAAACGCCGATCGAGTTATATTGACTGGAACTCGTCCCTTCAGGCTCTACAATGCCAGACTAAAAGCGGCAACTTGACGCCCGAGGGCAAAGTTGTACTGCTGATTGTACAACTATATCACAGCACTAAAGTCCTCCCCTTAGACAGCCAGCATCTGCAGAGATGCCGCTTTGTCACAAACGGAAGAATGAGTTGGAAAAGACGAGCTCTAAAGATGTCGCACCCTACCCTACTCCACGGACTTCCGTCTCTGGTGGTAAGGTCTTTCGAAACATGGAGTTAACACATTACAAACTTCACAGAAAAACCGTGCGTGAACGGCCTCAAACAATTGTCCACTTAGTTCACGCACCCAGGTCAGTAATACAACCAATCCAGTTTCCTTCTCAGCCCTCTCAATTAGAAACATCCTTCCATGGTGACGGCAACCGGGAAGTGGCAAACGCCATTAGAGATCTTTTCGATCAAAGCTATTCGTCACTTCTTACTACTCCTTCTATTACTACTGTCAATTCTTCTGTGACCTTATCCTCATACGTCACCAACGCTAACTGTTTGAGTCTCTTATGACCGCGCTCTAAACAAAATGTTGTGGCTTTCAATGTTTAGACCTTATTTCAAACAGACTAACAATCTTTCTTGGCTAGGATTCTAGATTTCAGTGCCATTGATATATACTGTCTCCAAAACACGCATACAGAATTCAAGTGGTCATTCACTTAACCTAACTAGTAAATAAGGAGAACCAGTACGGCTTGCCCTCTGTGTATCTGAGGACTTGACTGTGACTTCTCTTGGGTTCCCTGATGTAGGTCCAGCACTAAGTTATAAAGCAGAATAAGGCCTAAACTGAATCTCCATAGATATTCGCATGTGCGTTACCAGACTATATGAGGAAATAAGAACAAAGAAAGATGAGGAAACACGCCTTTGGTTCTTTACCGTCTTTTCTTATGCTTTCATTGAAGTTTGGATGAAATAGAGAATGTTTAACAGAAAATTTTTCGATCTCCTACAAAATACCAAACGCTTAGATGTAACTGTGACAGGAGACTTTAATACTCAAGTAGATAGTTCAAACCAGTGAAAAATACTTGAATGGGACTTAAAATGTCCAGTTCATAAAGACACTGACTGTTGGACTGAGCCATACAAGTAGGTTTAGACTACCTAGTTGGATTACGCGCTATTATCGTAATCCATGGATGAAGACTATAGGTGACATGGCTCAGAATTGTTCACAATCGCGCAGTAGTATCCAATCTGTCTTCCCTTAGATCTGTATTTTCTAAACCATCAAACCAAGACTTTCTATTCCACTACTCTATATTTCCTTCTAAAATCGTACCTTCGATGCCTAATTTTTTCTACCACCACTAACGCTGTTACTAACTGTACTATTCTAGGATTTATTTTGACAGTTTCATTTTTTTGAGCTAGTGAAGTGTAGCAACTTGAACCTGTGTAAGCGTTCAGCTTCCACGTAGAGTATTATTTATTTATTTGGACACATAAATATTGGTACAAAGAGGCACCAGATACATATGCGCCACACAAATCTCATTTGATTTGTGTGAGGGCTGTGATACTGCCCGGGTGCCCAAACCACGTAGAGTATAACTGACTGAATCATCATTTTATCTTACGCAGTAATTTCGTATTTATAACATTTGACAAGACTTTTGAAGCAAGCCCACAATTTTATAAATTGGCTTGCACTTCTATTATAGCTTGTCTCATACTGTAAATGCTCGAAGGTAGGTTTATAAGTTAACGAAGAGGAAAACGGTGAAAGTTTTCCTTTAAGTAACTCGTAAACAGTTTTGAAGCAATAATTCAGGAACTGATGTGTGTGAAAACGGGGAATAACAGACTGTAGTGAAAAGGTTTTGATTATCACTGCGCACATCATCAACAGAGTACAGTATAAGTACATAAACAGGTATACAGTAATAAATTATAACAGGCATTTAGGTAAGTTTATGGGGAATTTCGACTGGAAAGACGAGTGGGTGAGTTTGAGAAGCAGTTTGAGGGTGCAGTATTTTGAAAGGGAGTATTACAAAATCTAGAGCTTTTATTTAAAGTGGTAAATGATACATTTCTGCACTAAAACGTTATTTGTCTCAAATAGCAATTATTTCTTATGCTCCTGAAAGTTGAAGAGAACAATCAGGAAGACATTATTTTAGATTGCAGAATATGCAGTTATTAGCCTATAATCCTCTTGATGTCCTGAGTGTAGTGCAGGAGCATATCAGCGCGAAATTCATTCACCCATGTAGCTAAGTAGCATTTTGAAACCATAACTGATATCAGTCAGTGATGCGGGTATAAGCAGTAATCCGAAAGATCAGGGTTTGAAGATGTTATTCAAGGAGTATAATCGGCGAGACTATAATTTATGGAAGAGCCAATCAGAAGCGTCTGAGGGATTTCAAAGTCATAGCGCCAATATCAGTACCTAATGCTCATGTACAATCGCTTCACAGAGGATTTTAGAGAAAACGTGACAATTAAGCAGCTACAATAAATAGGACTACTAAGAAGTTATTTTACTTGTAATTGTGGTAATCAACTGACATGTAGACCTTGCGCAGACTACCCTGATGATGTTGTCTTTCGATGTAATATATGTTAGAGGAAGAAGTCTGCCAGAATAGGAACTTTTTTCTCTCGATCCAGATTGAGACTAAGGCAAATTATAATAATTGCTATGAACTGTATAATAAAAGCACCAGTAACATTGGTTGCAATATTCGCAGATGTTACTGAAGCTTCGGCTGTTCAGAGATATGAGTGTTGTAGGGAAATATGCGTGATAAAAATGACAAACTTACACAACCGGAGTACATACAAACAATATTGAAGCTATGTAGTCGAGGCTGAGAGTTTTCGTGACCTTATCATAGCTCCAGATAGAGTATTATAGAGCCATATGGATGAGTTTCTCGACCTTATACATTAAGATTTTAAAACCTTTGAACCTCTTTCTAACATGGACAAGTTTTCGGACCATGTGAAAGAAGTGTATTCACTATAATTCTTTGGTGTTTTAAGATATATTTTCACTACAGGCTGTCTTCTGATTGGCTAATATTTCTCAAGGTCACTAAAGATTCGTTCAAAGGTCGTCTAAAAATTATAGTCTCGCCGTATAATCCAGTGAAATAAATATGAAAAAAGAGTAAAAGTATAGGAACATGAAGAATTCAGAAGATTAGAACTTGGGAGAACACAAACAGTGGATGCACCTTCGCCATTGCAAACGATTTTGAGCCATGTCATTCAAGGTCTCTAACCATCAGTTGTTATCATCTCGCGGATCCCAACCAGGTAGTCTACGCCTACCAACATGGCTCAGTCCACTTGTTCGTGACTTCATGGATTTGTGCCCATATGTTCCCCCTGTAAACAACAATTCTACTTTATCAACTTAAGAAAAATTGAAATTTTTTGACCTCTGATAAATAAAAACCGATGAATTGGGGACAGCGGTATTTCATGTATATACCTGCAACTTCTGAAGCCCTTTAATCACAGATTTCCGCGAAATCGTCAACCAATGACTTCTTAAGTATCAGTTAAGGCATCTTGTGTGAGTGCATCACACATTTAAATTTCTCGGTAATAACTGAACGCCAATTAATTCAACCAAGTTTACTTGCCTTCCAAATCCTGACCTTGAACCATTTATGCCGCCAAATTAACAAGCACACAAGTTTCAATAAACAATCTTTTTGTGATTAGCTAATATGAAGCAATTGAGTTCTTCGTGCCTACTTCATGCTATTTTGGTACGTTTTCAGGTCCTTTATAAGTTAGAAGTGTATTTTTAATAAGTATTGACTAAACACTTACATGTTGCTTTTCTATTTTCGTTTTTAGATTTTTCAATGCTGATAGCTGAACAGTAAATTCTGAAGTTCATCAGTTTTTTTACACACACTCATTCATTTGTGAAATACTGATTTCTCGTTATTTTCCTGAGGCCAACCTCTTTTACTACGGAATGCTCCGGACAATCAGAAGTAATTGTTTTTCAACCTATTCGGCTAGCGATTCGCGTTTGGTGTTATCATGAGTTTGAATTACGTTTTCAGTAACCTCACAATTTTTCTCAGAGTTCGTTGTTTTGCAACAACAGAACGTCCCGTAGTAGGTTCGAGGCTGAAAATAGTAAACAAAAAATGGGCGCTGTGTTCAAAATACTTACTAAGCACTACCTTTTAGCGATTACCATTTTAAATTATTGGCTGTCGATCGTTGCTGAGTGGATTGATTTCTGTAACTCATAACTGAGACTGGAACATTTTCCTTTTTTGTACGGTTCATATTTAATGACCCGTAATTATTTGCAAAATCTTTGTTTTTTTTATTTGATTCTTATTTTATAATTGATCTCTGATGTTTGAAGCAATATGAATTAACCTGTTTCTCTTCCTTCTGTAGAATTTTATTTGCTGGCTCATAGGAATATTTTTGTATTTTGACGATCAGGTTTTCATGAATGCTATTGTAATTTGATTTTTTTCTTTGTCATAGGAATGATTGTTTATGTACATTAGTTTTGTTTGTACTAATAAACATCTTTTGATAGCACCTATTCTATGCCTATTTGTACGCCGTTGCAGGAAAATCTCTAGTCATTATAGTATTTTTGATGTATTCGAACTCGGAAGCAAGTCATTGACTGGAATAACAGGACAGATATACTGAAATTCTTCAAATTTCGGATCTTGCACTTGCGTCCACTTGATTCTTAGGCTACTACCATGCGAATACTCTTGAAAGAAACCTCCAAAACTCAGCATAATCGGAGGTCACTCTTGTATGTTACTTTGTGAGATCTGTGAGGATCGTTCTCAAGTCCCAACGGTTATGATAAGACTTGCCAAAGTTATGGAGCTGGATATAGTAGTGTCAGATAATAGATAACATATGTCACTCAAGGACATACGAGGTGCTTCTGTGACAACCACAGAGGATTCAAGTGGACTAACGAACTTTCAAAATATTTTATCCAATACTTCGCATTGAGAAACAAATTCAATTCCAAAGCCCACACATATAAGAAATGTTTTCCAAACAAGCCAGCAGCCAAAATGCAAGCTAACCACCAATATCTCTACAGATCCTCAGTCAGGAGGACGCCTACTGTCTATGAGATCTGTACTCTTCAAGAGCCAAACGGTAAGGATCACTCTAAACTCGGTATGACGGAGATCTTTAATAACAATCTCATAGACCAACTGAACCAGGAGCCTGTCGCAGCAACAAACCTATCAACTTCAGTGACTACTGAGAGTTTGAAAGACGTCCAACTAACTGGAATCTCTGCTCTCAGGAGCGTTATCAGTACACAAAAACATTTATAACCGTAAAAATGTGAGGTTAAGCTGTCAGTACACCAGTGTTTGACCTTTTCAGGCACTCACTAGTGTCAGCACACCATCATGAGAATAGAAGCAGGCCACCCTATTTACAATCTTGAATGAGGGAGAAAGAAAATACTTAATTTTTTACAGACCAGCCCTACTGTTGTTAATACTGTCGAAGGCAATGAAAAGCATGGTCGATGAGTCAATGATGAACACATAGATAAAAACAGAATAAAGCATAACACGGGTATAGGAAAGACAGGTCCTCTGAGTCCATTTTACTTGTAGCATGGGAAGGCTGGACGACATGCTGAGATCATAAGATAAAGAATCATGCAAAATTCGTCGACCTCGCAAAAGCCTTACCATTATTCACAAACATCTTATGGGTACATAAGTGTTGTGAAGAAACCATTTCGAGTTTCTTCACAAATGCAATAATACACAAGTTAGCAATATATTTGCCGTATTTGAGAAACGAAAGAAAAATAAAAATAAACTAATAATAGAATAATAATTAAAATCAGGTCCCGTGTTATTGAGAAAAATATCGAATAGATTTTAAAGAAGAAAAGGAAGCAACTGAAGAAATATGAATAAAGGAAACGCGAAATACGTAAGTAGTTCAATGAGCGTTTTTATGAACACACAACAAGAATAAATGACTATATATATACCCCCAAATGAGTAATAAAAATGAAATAAATTAAATTAATTAGTAAATAACTTATTATTGCGGTAAGATATGACGTTAGAATGAGTGTTTGTGCAATCATAGTTTGGAGTGATGCTATGAAAGTTTCAGTTAAGTGCAAAATATAATCAATATGCGGGTCGTATATGAATAGTGAAGATAAAACGAGTCTGAGTTGATTCAAGCGTAACACAAGTTATTGTCCTAACTACAAACTTCGTAATCTTAGGAATAGTATTTATTTAGAAGAAAAAAAGAGGGAAAAGAAGTGAATACTTAGTGATAGTGCCCAACCATGACATTGTAGCTCACGTACTTTCCACAGAAGACTTTGCATAGATGGGTTTCACTGACCCACTTCTATGCTAGCTCTCAAAGTACGTAGAGAAGTGGGGGCTTTGTACCAAGGTAAATATAGCGCAGGCGAGTTGGAATGTCTTGCCATCACGATTTTTACAAAGAACAATATAATGTTAACTCTTATTCTTGACGATAATTAACCATTTGTTAGTTCAAATTAGCTTGATGGCAACGATCTATGCAGTTGATACAAAGATCTCAAGGTTCACCAAAAAGGGATTTACTTGAACTTCAAAAGGACCTTACAACGATAGAAGAATAAGCGGTAGACAAAAAATTACAACTTTACCTGTCGAAATGCCATTTCATGGACATTCTACCTCATTTAACTCACATAACCTACAATATTTATGGAAATCCACTCCCAAAATTCCGGTTAGAGCGTGTTCTCGGGCTTGTAATCATGGAGAGCTCAGATATCGGTTCAAACTAGATGGAGGATGAATCAAAGGCAAACAAAACTCTACTTTGTACGAAGACGACCTCGGATCAATCATCCCAAAGTTGTTCGTAACACTGTTCAAAGCGTACGAATAGCCTCACCTTGAAATCAACAATGTCGTTGCACCTCTTTTTTAAAGCGATATAAATCTCTTAGAACAAGTAAGGAGACGAGCAACAAAGTAGGTGATATGGACAAAACACAAATCTTATGAGGACAGACTCCGACACTGAGGATTGATACTGTTAAGTTGCATAGGATAAAAGGTCGTCTGATAATGACATACGACACATCGGGTACACCAATCCAACCGACCACAAGCCTAATATCATAACATCATCACCACGCTCCCCAAGATATTCCTCTGAGGATTGCACACCAAGAAGCAAACACCCAGGTAAGCTATCACTTTATCTCAGTAAGGGTTGCTCCCATTCAGGACACTTTCCTAGACGGAGTGACTATAGCACCCTCAGTGGATAGCTTTAAGAAGAGACTTGACAAACACGTACTCAGTGGTGGATTACCATCTCCCTCTTAAACCACCTGTGCCGGACGAATATTCATAATTATGGTCTATTTCGATATAAATACATTTATCATTGCTGCTTTAATAATAGACCTAATCTTAAAATTGTAGAGATGTCATGATGTGACTGCCTAATCTATAAGATCTTATTCGGAAGTCACATCATAGTCTACACTGATTCGTTCTGTCGTGATAAGCAGCAAAGTGACGCCTAACAATTCTGAAGAACAAATTTCAGATTGGGTAGGGAGTAATATATTCAATTCAAAGGCAGGTGGTTACATGGGGTGACCACACCTACATGCCTGGGGCATTGTGATATTTAGAAGTATTCGAATTATCATATGAACTAGGAATCCTCGAAATAACTCAATTTCAGTCAGACAGAACTAGGTGAGCACAAACAAACTTATTGTATTGAGAATTCGAAATCAGGAACACATCAAGTACATAAAAACACCACAGTCATGCCATCCCGATCAACAGTTACCGTGTTCGACACTGTTGACCTGTCCTGAGTGTTAAATTTTGAATATAAATTTTCCCAGTTGTTTCATTTTCAGCTTCAAGGATCGTGTGGTTAGAACCGATACCACCAAACATGTCTCGTTAATTATCACGGTTATTATTACTTCACATCAATAAATAATTCCTATATCTTTCGTTATCGGGTCCGTTTCCCCTCTTATTCTTTCAGTTCCATCATCTTACAGATTGAAAATAAATTGACTTGTTTACTGTTCTTGAAAGAAACGTCTCTTCATAACATTCTAATTATCACTTTATTATTTTTACATTGCAACCAACCAACCTCCTGCCGGATGATATGATAGTTGCTGGTATTCCAAAACCCTATTGTTCTGAAAAATCTCACTCTCTCAAACTACACGATATACGAATCTACAAACAACTACCGATTGACTAGAATTAGTGCAGTCGAGTGACTAGGCAACTACTTGTTTGACATTACCAAATGCCTGGAACCGTACTGGAAGAACAAGAAGCGAGCGCAGAGAAATCAATAAGCATATACAAGTTCGTGACGAATATATCGGATGTTGAAATAATAAACTTTATCCTACTAATGGATTAACAACAGTGTTTTCGTGAATATAACTTGTCTTCAGAACTTTTAATTAGGAATTAAATAGTTAAATGTCAATTTTTGGGCATCGACATAATCATGGATACCTAAATATTGGTCTATTTTCTGATTCACAATTCCGTTGACCAGGAATTTCGATACCAATCGTTTTCATCAGAAAGTCTACCAAGAGAGTAAATACATCTTATGAATCCCTATACTCTAACTCAATTGGTTAAGTCAGGTCTCATCTCATTATGTTAGCTTGATGGGTTACATCAAGTGGTATTTGTCAGAGGTACTCATTCTTCTTACCTTCATTGAATATCGTCCCAGACACGCTATCAGAAATGATTTTTTGACTTATACAAAAGTATGACTTTCTTCACTTGGTTTAAACCTTCTTAAATTGATTTGACCTTTTTAATGTCTATTTGATGGTTTTTGAAAATAGAATGCACTACTGAGATTCACGAAATCTTTTTATTTACCCAATGCTGTTCATGATTACAGCTTTGTGTATACCAGTATGGCTTCTGTAAGATAACTAGGTTCAACAGAATTTTAGGAATATAATTGTTTTTGAAAATTTGTTTCACTAATTATCAAAAAGATTGACACAACCCTTTTCTGTATTACCGCATCTATTGTGGTAGATAAGCCTTTATGTATAGAGAATACTTTTGTCTCGTTATTCTAATGACATCACTAATCCTATTTCTCTGTTCTTGATGTCAATTCTTACAGGAAATTTTCGATACTCTTGTATTGACATACTTTTAAGAAGAGAACGCGATTGGCATATTGGGAATAATAATAATTATAACCAACTGTACCAATGATTGTTTTACTATACTTCTTTGTTTAAGTGTACCGAAAAGCACACTTCCGTTTTTTGTGAGCTCGCACGAACTGTTGTACGCTCAGTAGTCTCGCTTGTGGATTTTGGCACGATCTCGGTATTCTTCCGATACCACGAGATCGCCAACAAATACATCTTACTATAACCTTCAACTGCCTTCTGATATTTGGCCTTCGGGGGGGTCTAACCTAGCAATTGACACGTAGTTTTTCTTTAGTGGTGATCATAATCAATCGCGACTCAACGCCTACTACATTATCATCCACTATTTCCCTATAACAGTGGTTAGTAATTAGTAATCACGGTTTAAGGCTTGTCTCTTTCTGCTGAAGATTCTTTGGTAGATATAAACGGATTTCCCAATATCAGTATTCTCTTGAATTCTCTACTCTTGTAGTTATTGTACCAAAAGTCAGTAAATAATGTTAATTATTTTCAGCATGCCCTGGGTAACAATAGGGTTCCCAGTTATTTCTCTTGTAGTACACACTAAAAGTAATTTCAATACAATTGGAGGTCATCAACTATTTCCACATTATACTAAATAAATGACCTAATTTTTTTGCACTGGAGACAATGTCTCGTTTGATAAATGTTTCTTGAACTAACCTTTTAAACTATATTGATAAGATATTTAGGAATTTAAATATATATCACAAAATTCTACTTGAAAGAGATTACATGACCTTTTAGTTAAATGAAGTTTATGTATGACAAGTATTCTGGGAGTGTACAAAGAAATAAATATTATCGGTAAAATATGGCAGAAATTACTCAATTAGATCGTCTGTTTTGTTGATATCAGTTATACAAAATATGTATAAACCAAGTTTACTGCAAGAATGTCTTCAATTGTTCTTGAACTGGTTTTTTGATAACGTCGTCATCACATGAAGCTAGTTTTGACTGTACACAAATGATATATTGTATCTTACATTCTGCATCTTCTTTGCATTCCATTAGTTTATCTTGGATATCTTTTGTTTCTTGGGTAAGAATGGCATTAAAATTGAAGTAAAATAATGTAAATAAGTTAAAAAAATCATAAGATGAAACAATATGTCTGCCGAGTCTGAGATTGAGTTTGGCAGAGTGACTGATCACACAGATTAGACACATAAGTAGTGAAAGCTTAGGTGTATCGAATCACCTCTTTATTTTGAAGTGATCAGTTTCTCTATACATATAAAATACAACCACACTAGTTATGAAGATATTCACTAAATAAGTATGAATTATATATAATATATATACTCCATTTTTGGTCGGTATGACAGTTTCTAAGTATTTGCGTTTTTAAGACTAGTCTAGGAAAAATTTCTTCAGTAAACTGTTTTATATTTTTGGTTACCTACGGGCTCATAAACATAAATAGTTGTGTGGAAATTAAATAACCAAATGGAAAAATAATAATAAATCGTATCAATAACAACTTGCCATAAGTAATAATTTATCAAAGTGAATTTTTAGTATGTCCAATTATTCTTCAGTAAGGGGAAATAAATAGCAACCAAGGGATACTCCCTGAAAGGTTACATTGCACAGAACAACATATTGACAAAGAAAAAGACTTCAAACTGGTCAAAATATCTTTGTAATGGCTTTCTTAACCTAAATTCATAATTTACGGGCTCAAATTTAACTTTAAGGCTCAAAGTGTACAATTAGTATTTTTAGTAAAATCAGTCAATAAGATCTTGAATTGTTTTATAAATAAACTTACGATCTCTGAACTTCTCCATTATACAGTTGGGAAGATCAATCAACATTTGTACACATTTGTCAAATCCTGTTGCCACAGTAAGAGAATGATATGAAAATATTAACAAAATTAGAATAAATCTTAACATTCCTCCTTGAATTGCAACCCGTAAGATCGAAATAGATAAAAATAAAAAGTTTATTATCTTTCACTACTTTTTGTATGAGAGCTATAACCAATCATAAATCCATCGTTTTAATGGACAAATCATAGAACAGTTGAGGTCAAATCATAAAATGGCTAAAACTTTAATAGCTTCTTCAAAGAAAATGATGATTACTTACACCCTAAAAGTAGTCTTATAATCGAAATATTAAGCATTTGAGAATCGATAAAAAATAAAGGTTCCTTCAATCCTTGTACTACCAATAATACTAGTAAAAATACAAGATCTTATTGATAACAATACACATTTATTTATTGTTTACAATCATAAGGAATTAGTAAATATTCAGTGATTTGACAAAAGCCCCAATTAACTGAATAGAAATATGAAGTCTGTAACATATGAAGCATAGGGGTAAGAAATTAAAGTCCGTTAGATAAATTACAATACTTTAATTGACTTCGATTTTAACTAGTTGAAGTGTATCGATAATTTGTCTCGAATTGATAATTCCGTGCTCCGAACATATGGAAATGTGAATAAAACGAACTCATTTATATTTTAAAAAATCCTACTGTTCGTGCCTAGAGAAAACTTAAAAATTATAACTGACTTCATTTTGTCAGTATAAGTTGTTTTAGAGACCCATTTGACATATGGTAGATTCCAAGAAATAGGTAATGTTTCTATTATTTTGAATCCTGGGTTAGACATCAACTCTATAGTCTAGGCGGATTCAGCTGATGAGTAATAAATAAGATGTAATGCGAGTCCTGTATTCCATAGTTAGCCACCATTCAACTCTGCCTAAAATACGTTTGATTTAATTGGTATATCAAGGCAATCCGCACAGAATGCAAGTATGCCAACAGAATGATTAATTGGAGTACAAATTACTAATCTGAAAAATTAAAAATAAACTAATACAAATGTTATATGTTTACGACTGACTGATCACTGAATAGTGACTAATGTGATGTATGTTAAGCCCTTCTTTAGAACTGATCAATTTTTAATAGTCAAAATCCAATGTAGTAAATTACCTGAGTGGATCAATATTGCGTGGTTGCTCTTTTTTCAGTAGAAGTACAACAGTCATTCAAAATTCATTCTGTACCCTACTATCAGAAAGCTTATAGAACTAGTTATGAAACCGATCTAATTTACAACAACCAACAGATTTAACCAAGAAGATCAAACAAAAATATCAGTCGATAGTTTCTATCGTTCACAAATAGGCTCATCAGTTATCTATAGTCTGGCTAGTTCAACTTTGGTATCCAAACTGCTCGAATTACAAATTGAAGTGTAATAATCCTTGTAGTTGAGTGATGTACTAGATCTATCTATCATACTTTGTCCATAGTTTTAATTACTAACATACATAAGTTGCATTAATGTTATAAGTAGCTTTATACGAACATGATTACGTTTATCTGAATTAAATTAAAACTTAAACAATAAGTCCCAAAATTGATTTGTATCTCATTTGGATGATGATTTCACTCTCTTGACAACTGTGAGAAAATAAGACAACAACAAGACAAATGTTTAGCATGCAATACTATTTCTTTATAATAAAAATAAACAAACTTTACAATTTATAATTAAAATGACTAAATACATAGATAATTTTACATATTGTCTTATATATTCGAAGCTAAACTTCTATTATTCCATTAGAGATAATGCATTAAATTTAAGTGTTTGTAAAGTAATCCATATAAGATTTCCATATAAACATATAGGTTTACTAACAGATACTACTACTATTACTACTGATAATGGTAATATTTATAACGATAATAATTAAGATAAACATCATTTTAAATATATTAAGCTGATAAACAAGATTATACACAAAATGTGGTGAAATATACTTTTGAAAATTTCGCTTCATTTTTTAAAAATTTATTTTAAACAACGTTTATATGAAAAAGGATATGAAAGAAAAAACAAAATTTGGTTTTACACAAAAATGTTGAATGTTGACACTTTTTGAAAAATTGTTCAATTACATAAAAACATTCAAGTTGAATTCTTTTGTTTAACCATTTAAAAAGAAAATGTTTATAACCTATAGAACAAGATTATGAAAGTTGTGTTGGATTTTCAGTAATTGTAAAAGTTTCACCATCAATACATTTTGTTGTTATCATAGTATTATTAATGATACTATTGTTTAAATGTTCATTTTCTCTAAATGATGATAATGCAGGTTGTACAAGAATGGATTTTGGAATAATAAAACCAGTATTTATTTGATTATAGTGTGAAGATATTGTAGGAGTTTGTCTAGTTTGATAGTCATGATGTTCAGGTAATTCAACATTGATTCTTGTTGTAGGTAAAGAAGTTTTTGTTGGTGTTATCGTTTGGTTATGTAATGGTTCTATTGGTGCATAGAAATAACCAGTTAAGTATAAATTCCCTAGATTTTCGTTGTTATTGTCATTTCTGTTATCTGGTGTAATATTAATTAGATTAGTTTTACAATCACCTAAAACATTTGAATTTTGTTCAGCAAATGAATCAAATGTAAACTTGTCTTTCAGTAATGTTGAAGTTGTTGACGGGTTACTTGTTACTGATGTTGGTGATGGTGTATTGGATAGTAAGTATACACTTGTCGATATATCATGATATGGGGTGCTTAAATGACGTATTTTTGTTGGCTTTCGACTAACTGATCTGTTAAATCTGGTATTAGCTGGTGTGATGTGAGTAGGTGGTAGATATTCATATCGTGTATCTGTTGATGCTTGTGCTATAATATCTGATTTATTACACCAAATAGGTTCTTTTTCATCAATTAAACTCCATGAATGTTTACTTAACGGTTCACTAGTAGTTGTTAAGCAAGTTTGTTGACTTTCATAGGGTAGACGACTTTTACAATGAGTGGAAATAGTTTTTATATGATTTTTATTTGTTAACTTGGCAATATCATCCTCATCATATGACCAACGATGACATCTACATGACCAAAACAATATAACTGTTATTAAACTTCCAGTTAATAATCCACATATTACAACAAGTATCAAATGTGTTAGAGTGTAACCTTCAGCTTGAGTAGTGTAATTAATTCTTGATTTATAGTAGCTGGCTAGGTTATACAAAGAAAAAAACAAAATGATTAATGAATAAAAACTTTTAAGAGATTCAATAATGAACAGTCAACAAACATTAACGGGGATTTTATTATATTCCAGTCGTTTAGACGACTAAAATAATGATGTTAGAAAAATTTGTGGTTCATTTTGTAATATACTTTAAGAAGGATATTTAAATTAATACTTTTTTGGAATAACTTCATTCATACTTCATCTTTAAATTTAGTTCATTCCCTGAATGAACATAGATCTGAATGTATTTCTTTTCATTAATTGAGAGCAATGGACGGGTTTTGTTATAGACTAGCATTTGTTTCAGACATTATATCTAAAAATGTGCAATTCGGTTATTGCTATTATTATTATTGTTACTAATAATGGCTTTATTCAATACTATATTTTTGGTACGATATAGAATTCTCAGCCTAGGGTATTTAAAAAGTTTCACAGAAAAGAAAACTGATAACTGCATACATATATACCGAGAGAAAGGAACAACTTGAACGAAGAAATTTCTTTTCAATTCGTTTTTCATCATGCCTATATATATATATATATATATATAATAACAGGTTAAAGGTCAGCAGTAATCAATCAAGATCGAGGTCAACAAGCCAAGCTGTAAGTCATATGTGGAAAAATTCAAATACCTCACTGACGTGTAGGCGAGAATGATAATGATTGGTTGTTTTGCTTAGTCAGACTTGTAGATAGTGTGACAGGTGTTATGTGTATTATATATTCTCCTGTCCTTATTATTATTTATTAATTGTCCATTTGTTTTTGGATTGTGTCAGTTTTGGTGTGGAAATATATTGACGTTCTAGTCAGGCTAATCACGTGTTCTTGATTTGAGTTGCGTTGAAGTCCTGTAGAGTAGATACTGAGAGGGGATCTAGTGTAGATATTCGTCTAGGGTAAATTAACGTCCCATTCATGTAAAAAGGAAAACGGATCGTTTTAACACTCACTTGTACCTGACGTTTGTACTGATGATCTCATTCAGAATAATGGTGATGGAATAGAAATCCTAGGAAAATTGTACCCATTAAATTCATTTTGGTAATATATATTCATGCATTGAGTCCATAGTCTGCCATTTTGCTTCGATTTAAATTATAAGTACTTAAAAATTACAACGATTCCATGTAAATCAAAAGTCTGTGAACCTTTAGTGGTGATAATAACGATACTCCCCATTTTGTCACTGAAAGATACTTTGGAAATAAAATCAGTATATAACTTTCCATGTCGGGTGTGAAGCAGTTACCCATCGAAGACAATAGAAGATGATCACTTAATGTCACGGATTGACTGAGGTTAGACATTAACAACGTTGGATACCGGCTCAACGGTCTAGATGTTCAGGGTTTACGGTTGAGGTCAAGAGTCCTGGGTTTGATTCCTGGTTGTGGGACCGCGAATGCGCACCCATGAGGCGTCCCGTTCTAGAAAGTAACGACCGTCCACGGGTCTTATGTTTTTCAATGGTGGTTCAGTGTAGACAGGTTTATGATTCCAGTAAAACAACATAAAACTATCTAATTGGATGTTTATATTATATGTGTAAGTAATTAAATGAAAATGTTATTTGATTACCTGATTTTGGTATGACATTGGATTTTTTAAACCAGCTGTCATCGTCCAAACAAGATCGTCGTTCGATACTACTTCCAGAACAAACTGCATTGGATCGACATTGCCTTTTCCGTATTTGAATATTAGTAGTTGGATCACAGTCACTCCAAATAGACCAAGGTAGCCAATTTTGATCGAAACCT
This sequence comes from Schistosoma mansoni, assembly GCF_000237925.1. NCBI lineage: Eukaryota > Metazoa > Platyhelminthes > Trematoda > Strigeidida > Schistosomatidae > Schistosoma > Schistosoma mansoni. Next base: position 36,319,213 of record NC_031495.1, read on the forward strand.
TCAGGTAAATGAAAACTCTCACAGTTAATTTAGTGTTGAGTATAGGTTAAAAATATGTGAATGTATGTAATGTTTCTGAATTGGAAGTAATGGATTTTGCTTCAAAGAATAACAGACTTAATATCTTCTTCATAAACAATCCTTGCTCGTAAAAGCAACAGATTACTATTAGATTTGATGACTTTAGTCTGCTTACGTCGTTCTCTATGACAGAAAAAGACAACTATTTACAGTTGTTTAACTAAACATGACACGTAAACAATAATTTCCAGACAAATTAATTCATTCTCAACTAAAATAAAATTCCCACACTTTGAATCTTGTTTCTGTATGAATCACTTTGTAAGTTTTTTTGAAATCTGTAATAGTTTGCTGCAGTGTAACCATGAAATAAATTCGCTACCATCATTTGTTCGCTACATCTAAGATTACGTCTTCTCTGAAACTGCATTAAAAATGTTTACATCTGTGACTAGTGAAATTATAGGACCAATAAATGTCCGTTTATTTTTAGTACTGACCATAATTACTAAATTTACCTTCTTGTAGATGTTTTGCGCTAATAATATCCTGGTCAATTTAACTAATTTAAATAGTATCTATCCAAATCAGTAGGCTATAGAACAACCTAGCACACATATGACAGGAGACCCATCACAATTACTTTTGGAGTTGTTTTTCAGAGCTCTCTATCCTCGTCTCTTTCTCTTGTTGTACATGATTATAATTACTCTGGAACAGTACTAAAATTATCTCTTGATACGCAATCCATACTTCTGCAGGATATCTTAGTACTTCTGTCAAGAATTACTGGTTCCTGAATCCTGCCTCAGATTATCATAGCCCTTGTGACAAATGTTCATATCTTTTCAAGTGATTTAATCTCAGGTATTTGTCCTTTACATGTAACATATCTTTCTATATCTACCTGATCATGCCTGTAAATAGGCTCGCATTTTTAATTATTTCCAGAATATGATTTATTTATTTATTATTGTTTATTCTTCGTCATAAGTTTAAGAAGTGAATGGGAATTCGAGTGTTTGGGAAGCACTGTGGAAATATAAGAGTTAAGATAATGATTTTAATATTGCTGTTAAATATGATTTAAATTTCTCCATAACTTAAAGTATGTTTTTAAATGATATAGTCTATAAACTGGGACATATATAGCCATTGTTTAAAATAGGTGAGAATATGACTGTAAATCATCAACTTTAACGGAGAAGCAGTAAACATCAGAGATTAATTAGCAAACCAATTTTAATCTAATACTTACTTTATTATAAATAAAACCGTTTGGACATTCAGTTAGTTCAATAATTAATGGCTTCATTTCTACATTGCTCAATATTAAAGCTTGAGTAAAACAGCTTATCACACTTTTATAAAGACTAAGAACTGTGGTCTGATGTCGATCACCGTCCAAAACTTTATTTACGTGAATGAATACAAAAGCAAGCATATTCACTTGTAAAATCTCAAAATTTAAGCATTCAAAACTTACGAGTACAGTTTTTAACCTGCTGGATTCCAAGAACACAATGAACTTGACTGATGCATAAACGGCATAAACAACTGCCTAATAATTTTGTTGAGATTTTGTCACCAACATTTTCATTGACATCATCACTTTGTTGATCGTGAATTGCTATCGGAACCGGATCACCTATTTGATGTGAAGTAATCCAATTGCAATCATACCACTTTGTCCATGAATTCTCTTTATCTTTGTCAAATGTAAAACTTTTTGTTGGACATTGGTGATTACTTCGTTGTCTATGATCAATCGATGGTGAAAATGTATTTAAACGGTTAATTTGTACAGTAGACTCAAACAAATAACCACTTGAACATCTACCTTCGGACCAATTCCAACCACAGTGAGGATCTTTTGAGTTGAGACAGTCATCAAATGTTTGATATTCAGAGCAACGTGTCAGTGGTAGACGAAATAATTGTTTATTTGTCATGATATGTAAATAGGAAGCCTAAATGAAGAAAAACGAGAAAACGTTCACACACTTTTAATTACATTGGCATAATATTTTGCTCATTTATAATAAAACTAAAACCTTACAAAGACTGATATTACATATTTAATTTATATTTAAACTGTCACTTTAGCATAGACTATTTCAACCGTTATTGCTTAAATTTATTCATTAAGTTCATTAGGCATAAGACAGAGTCATTCTTTGAAGGATCATCAAGAAATATATAAATTCATAGGGTATTTTAGTGGATTTTAAAATGGCTGATAAAATTCAAGCAGAACTAGCTTGTCAAAGGATAATAACTCGTTCAAAGATCAAATTTTGAACTCAGCATAATGGGGGGGGGAAACTCTTAAATCCTTTAATATTTATGAAGCTCATTACTTTTAAATACTTTATATCCATTCTCAGGTACTTAGAAACTAAAACTGTAGATTTCGGAGCTTACTAAATAATCACTGAAAATTGTAAAACTCAACAAAGTATATCGACTGAAATTGGTGTATAAAGTACTTGTGCTAAATTCTTATGCATTTTTCCTTATAAGTTAACTAATATCGAGCACTCAATAAAAAGGATTTAGCAAATCGTTTGAACTCGAAGACAAAAAATTTTGACTAAAGTATAACATAAAAAGTTGGAAGTAATTTCATCATAAATTGATATCATTTGAAGAATTACTGAAAAGTAGGAGTACTAGAATTCGGGTTTATCCTACTTTAACACTTATCATCAGTACTCACCCCTGTTCTAACAGAATATCGAGTCATAGGTAATCATATATCATTACAACCTACTTAATTGGCTCGAAAAATTATCTCTTGTCTTTCATAATAATCTACTTTATATTTTGATAATTATCAATTTGAGCAGTCAAAGATTAAGGCTTTAGATTCTTAACCTCTTGTCAAATAATTAAAGTGCTACATACAATTTAACAAACTGTGAAGATAGTCAAAACTGTGAAGTTAATACACAAAGAAAATGATATGAAGTCATTTAAATCAATCATTATATTTGTTATAAAGCTTACCATATCATTTGAATACATTATTTATAATGTTAGCTCAGTTATCAAGTAAGTTAATTTCAGTTTTTGGCATTGATAATAGTTCTTATTTAGTTGAATATTTAACAAATATTACGTATGAAATAACAGTATCCAACAATCAATAATATAAAATACCATTTTAATAAACCAGTCAATTCATAATAAAAGAAATTGAAAATCAATATTTTTTTATTTTATGGAATACTTAAACAAAGCACTAAGTTGTGCCAATATGTAACTTTTATCAAAGATTCTTTTTAAAAAAAAATTGAATTTACAGTTAATTCTATATGTTTAGATATAGTAACAATGTTTGTTCAATTTTATATCGTTGAAATCATGAGTCAATTGAAGCTAGACTACCATGAAAAACCTGGAAGCACTGAATGGCTGTTTCGTCCTATTGTGGGACTTCCCGCCTCGCAAGATTCAAACCCAGGACCTATCAGTCTCGCACGTGAGCGCTTAATTTATTAAATAAGACAATTAATAATTCTTATTTTCATTTATTTGACTCAATTAATGTATTAAAATCAAAAGTTTGATAGACATTTAACTCTCAAATATTCAAATGTAACATGAGATCAAAATAGAAATCTATTTTTTAAAAACTTTTTCAGTTTTCCTATTTTTTGTTTAGATAGAAAAAAAATTAGTCACTTTTATAAAAATAAAAGATGGTTATAATTTCTAATTATTTTGTTTATTATAATCAGTAATAAATTTTAATTGTACATAAATAATCATAATTTTTTTAAAGATTAATTAATAAAGTAATTTTAACCAAATGTAGACTGGGTATACTAAACTACAGTACGGTACAGTGTTTTGTTTTCTCTCTCTCTCTGTACATAAAAAAATTTAAAGATGAACAGATAACTTAAAATGAATTACAACAGTTGTGTTTGAGCTGATGAGGAAGATTGTTTTTTTCTGATTTGCATAAAACAATTTTCTGCTTTGTTTCCCCCCCCCCCTAGAATACCTCAAACTAAAAAAAATTAAGATTGTCAGATTAAAAGGTACTTTTTAAGATTTTTTTCCTCTCACTTGTTTATTACTGTAAGTTGTGTTTTCTTTACCATTCAAAATAAATAAAAAAAACTTTTCGAATTACTCGATGAAATACAATGAAAAAAGAATGGAAACCGGACGAAAAAAAGTTTGTTTACCTTTTTATATGTTTTTATTTACATTTTCTAATGTTTATATAACAAAAAAAAACAATCAATTAAAAGAAAGAAAAAAATTTTGTGTCTAATTGATTGAAAATTATGATAATATAAAAAAACGAGTCAAGTAATTTCTCATTTTAAAAAATGATACCAATAAGAGTTATGATAGTTTGTAACTACTATGGTATTATATTTAATGATTCAGTTACGATTACTACTTGCTTTCTTGATTTAAGGAAAACAAATTTAACAGGTTAAATTTTATTATTTTTCTTCATAAAAAGACTAATGACAATCTGTAAGATTTGTAGTTGAAGTTTATGAAGGAAACTATCTTCACTGAATGATAACATTACTGTGAAGAACACGTCATTCCCCTATGTAGGAGTATATTCAAAATTAAAATTATTTGTAATAATTGTCTACCAACCCTCCTATAATCAATTTCGATTGTGGTTAATTTTGGTTAAGCCCTTTTTATTAACTTCCTTAACAGACATCGTCATTTGGATAATAACAATTTGCATATTATTTGTACTGTTATGACCACTAGAACACATGACACTCTAGCCAAAATGTTGGTTGCTTAAGTATCATTCGATAACTTATACTCCTCCCCATATATGTATGCACGCAAATCCTATCATCGGCTTTTATTTTGTTTTGCTGTGCCCTTATTAAATTTGACTATGAATCGTCTATGTAATTGTTTGCTGTTCGTTCGTTTGCTGCTCGCTCACTCGCTGATATTCGCTCAGGTGCTGGTAGCTTTCTGGCCTGAGTTATTTGACAGTAAACTGTAGTTGCTGCTTCTCTTTGCCTTCTGATTTTACGCACCGTAAACATTAGTATTATAAAGGTTATCGAGGTGAATGATTAACGAAACACGGCACTACAAATTTCTGTGATATTTGATTGTGTTTCCATTATGCCTCCAAAACGAAAATGAAGTTCAGAGTGCAACAAGCTTTCAGCGACATTAACAAAATTCTTCTATGTATTCTATTTCTTCAGGGTTTTGGTATTTTTCATCTGATCACAAATAAACAAGCAGTTAATTTTCATTGAAATGTTTGGTTTTCTTATCAATAATATTTAGATTATTATTGAGACTAGATAAACAGCCTGTTCTTTTTTTTCTATTAAAATACGTTTTCTTAGTGAGTTACTTGATAAACCGTTGCAATTTTAGGTGAGTTGTTCGGGATGGATAGTTATAAAATAAAATGGATGGGTAATACTTGGTATATTTACTGTCATCTTCGATTTCAGGTTTTATTATCCTTAATTAAATTTATGAATTAGATTTTAATCTAAATTGATGATTTCAACAGTGTGCCTGTGGGGAATGCTACTTATGTTGACAGACATAAGTAGTATGTAACACCGACCTGAAATCAAATGGCTGGCAGTAGAAAACTAAGAAAATCGAATTGAAGAAATGAGGGAAGAAAATAGAAAGGAATTGTGAATTGGAAGAATCAGACAGAATGTAAAAGAAAATTTAGGGAACATTTGAAAATGAAATATTTAATATAAGGTTCTCATATTTTACCAAGATATTTTATAATTTTGTATGGAATAATAAACTGGTTGTCCCTATCTGAGTATTCGTTCATTTTATACCGTTCACATAAAATTTTTATTAAAGATTATGAACTATCAGCCTGAATGAAAGTTTGTTCTGGTTAGGTATCATGTAGACGCTGTCAATGTTTAGTGTAGTCAGTTTAATTTCTTTAAAAGTATTGGTCAACATTGAGTAGTAGGTACAACAATGATAGAGGCGGTTTTATTAATTTGTCTACATGTTTTAATGTTTTCTACTTCTTAAGCTTATAAAATTATTCAACGATTCATCTATAATAATAATAATGAAAAAACGTGGAGAATTTTAGCTTTCCAACCTTTTGCTACAAAACGAATCCTTTCGTTAGAAACTACTGATCCGTTTAAATTTATTTCCTGCTTTTCATTTAGCTTAACACTGAAAGTTTTATAATAGGAATATTACTTAGCGATATGGTTATGAAAAGGTTTATAAGTTTACCATGTTATGAATAGGTAAACCAATCTATGTAGTAAAACTTTTAGCAGTTATTCTCTGATGAATCAGCATATATATATATATATATATATATATATATATATAATCTGTATTTATTAAATCATTGATTTATGGTATTTTGATATTGTCCTAATTGTCAAGATTTGTTTAATCCATTAACTGTTGTCAATAATTACTGAAATAACAAATTCTTGTTAATTAATTATAAACTTATTACTTGGACCTGTGTTACATAGTCCTAATCATGAATGTATTATAATTTATTACTTTTTGCAATGAACTGCAAGCTTTATATTACATGTACGTAATCACATATGTTTTAAGTCTAAAAAACACAGAACGCTGCAAATTACTTATCCATTTGTTTTTTTCACTTTCTAATTGATAAAAGGTAAGTTCTCCAAGTTGTGCTGCACGGGAATGAAACTGGAAGAACTACTACAGCCATAATTAAAAAGGTACAAGTATTTACAAACAGTTGTCTACGTAAGATACTCAATGTCCGCTGGTCGGATACCATCAGCAACAGTCTGCTGTGGGAGATATTAGGAAAAGACGCTGGAGGTGTATAGGGCATACATTATTGAAATCATCGAACTGCATCATAAGGTAAATGCCAACTTCGAATCCCGAAGGTAAAAGTAAAAAAGAAAGACCAAGTAACACAATGCGTCAGGAATTGTAAGTAGATATGAAAAAAATGAATAGCAACTGGTATCAACTGCGAAGGGGAGCCCAGGATATAGCTGGTTGGAGGAGTAGTAGACGTAAGTAAGTAAGTAAGTACGTAAGAATAGTCAATAATTAGCGTATACGTAGACAGTATTACCCAAATAATAACTAGTGCTGCATAAAAACAAATTCATAGCAAAACGGCTTTAACTAACAAAAGTTGGAGAAATTGATACTTTTAAAACCCGCCAAGTGGAATATCCATTAGTGTATGGTCGAATAACCCTAGAACGTATAAATGAGCATGCATTGGTAACCTGCCCATCAATTACTAACCTAGCAGATGTAAACGTTATTTAAAACATTTGTTTACCTGTCTAAACAGTTAGAATCAACTGTAAAATCTTCAAAAAACCAGATGAATACAGGTGAGATGAGCATGGACTCAAGAGGCTTTGCCATACCTTGTATTTTTTAATTATACAGTTTTCAAGTTGTTTTCTTAATTCAGATTAAGTTAATAAGATTAAACAAACAAAAACAGAACGAAATCCACTTAGTATTGTTTGTTTGAATCTTCCCATTGATACTTAGGACTGCGATTGATCAGTCTCTTATTGGCATATGTGCATACTGTGCGTAATGCCTCGATATAGCCTTAATTTACAAGCATTTTAAGCAAAGATGGATAGTGACCAGCAATGGAATCCAGGAAGCGCGTTTCTTCCTATTTGGGACTCATCAGCTGGATGTACCTGCACTTCAGAGTTGATGTTAACTCTAGGACTCGAACCCAGAACTGAGGACTCAGTAGCTGAATGGATAACACGATGGCGTTTGAAGCCAGTGGTACTGGGTTTGAGTCCCAGAGTGAACATCAACTCTGAGATGTAGGTAAATCTAGCTGACGAGCCCCAAATAGGAAAAAACGCGCGTTCTGGATTCCACTGCTAGCCACTATCCATCTTTGCTTATAAAAACAGAAAGAGTATGTCATTCAGACCAAATAAAGATTAAACTGAGTCATGTTTTTTCATACTATAGCTGACGTGCCTCTATGGGATACATACAAATATACAAAGGACTATAATCACATCACTTCAAATAAGCTTGGTAAGTGTAGTCAATAGTACAAAAGAATAACCTTCATATCATATAAATTTTATAAGGTCATAAATGATATATTCATGGCTTGGGATGAATTTATCCAACTTTTGACGATCTTTTATAGAAGTAAAACAAGAGATGAATATTAATTCACTAAAATCCACATTTTAATTGTGAAAACTAATTTATAATACCGTGGGAAAGGTTTTTATAAGTTTATTGTGAGTAATAATTCTTTTTTCATTAAAAGTAAGACACACTATTCATGTATTAGCCAGTTTTTGTTAATAACTGGTTTGTTGAAAACAGTTTGGGATTATTATATATTAAATATATAATACATAGTGGAAAGATGAAACTGTAATTTTCAGAAATGACACACATTTATGCACTAGAATAGATTTCTTTTTGTTGAATTAGTGAAAAAAATAAACGAAGTGATGGATTTTATAGGAATTGCATTTGACATTAAAGAATGATCTTGGTAGAATTCGAATTTTCAAATTAACTTTGGTTCATTCACAAGGAAGAAAATCTACCTTTTAAGATAACTAATGAAGAAGTATCAAAAGTATTAAATAATTTCATACTAATTCACTGTGAAAGCTTGCAGTGCGTTCGCTAGCCTAAGTGACTCGATAAAGATCGAATTCAATCATCACTTAAAGGACTAAATATACATAAAAATGGTCACTATTGATTGAACAACAGATTGTAAACAGCCCAGTTCTACATAAGGCTAACCGAGACTCTCATAACTCAGTGTTAACTTGGTAGACTGTGAAGCTGTGTGACCCGTGGTCGAATTCATCAGAGAGCATCTTTCCTTTTAAAACCATGGGTATACCCTTCTAAAGAGTGTTAAATAGCAGGAAGCTCAAGGTTCAGGGGTTTTTAGTTGACTACTTCCAAATCTCTATCATCTGCTTTTTGTAATAATTTAAGTATACACAACAACCGTCTTGCTACTTTCGTCTCCTATCACTAACTTAAAATTATAAACCAGTAAAATGTAGAAACAAAATAAATAAAAGTAGACCATTAATGGTAATGCCAATTTTACTGTTTTTACAACAATGTACCACATGACCAAAGAATATAGGTAACTAAAACAATGGGAGCTACATATAATAAAAATCTCAATTATTTTCAACATTAATTTAAAATTTTTTTATTTTAACTTAAATTGACAGAATTAGCATAAATAAAATACATAAATCATTCTCTATCTTAAATAAATGAATGATATATTTTATGTTTTTAATAATTGTAAATTAAAGTATTTATAATGAAAAGCAAAATATAGTTGAAACCATGAGTCAAGTAAAACTAGACCACCATGGAAAACCTGGAAGCACTGGACAGCCGTTTCGTCCTATTGTGGGACTCCTCAGAATCCACGATCCCGCCTTGCGAGATTTGAACCCAGGACCTATCAGTGTTGTGAGCGAGTGCTTAACCACTAGACCACCGAGCCGGCATCCAACGGTGTTAATTTCTAACTTCAATAAATCCACGAAGTTGAGCAACCATTCAACAATGTCTTCAGTGAGTTCAACCACGTCTGTTGGGAGATATGAACTCACTGAAGGCAATGGTGGACGGTTGCTCCATTTCATGAATCGTTCGAAGTTAGACATCATCAATATTAACTATTTAATATTGTTTATTGATCTACCCCCTCCTTCTAATTATTCTAATTTAAATGCAGAAATTTACCTGTGAAATAAGAAACAGTGAAGTTTTGGTACTTACACATAGATATTCTAAGATAATTTATATTAAAAAAACTTGCTACTTAATATATTTGTTTACATAGAAATAAATAAAAAGAAGCTTATTTTTGTTAAGCCAGTAATCGCATCATCAAAGTGAAAATATGAAAACCACGATATTATTTTAATGTGTTCCCAGTTTGTAGAAACGATGAGTTTTATGAGAAGGTTTGAATACTATAAAATAGATTTATGACTTCAGTCTAAATTTTGTCAATACCTAGTAAAAGTAAATTTTAATGGCGACAGTAGTATGGTTACTGTTGTTAAAGTATCCATTTCCCAAACTTTGTAAATACAAGAGAAAAAAACCATAATTGTAATATAAACAATGTAATCTCCTAACTACAGTTTAATAAGCTTCTATGATTAAAATCATTACAAAACTAAAGGATAATATTTAAATCTAAAGAGATTTATTGTAAATGAGTACGTTTTATTATTTTAAAATCATTTTGGTGACTAATCGTATCTTTGTTTGAAGACTGTCAAGTTTGTTCAGTCAGTTTGTTTAGTCCCTTGAATAATTATGGTTCATTAACTTCGAGATCAACAGGCTGGATTCCGTAAGGATAGGCCGTGCACAGACCAGATTGCGACACTACGGATCATCGTTGAACAATCAGTTGAGTGGAACTCATCACTATACGTCAACTTCATTGACTATGAGAAGGCGTTTGACAGCGTGGACAGGAGAACATTATGGAAACTTCTTCGACACTATGGAGTTCCTCAAAAGATTGTCAACATTATTCAAAACTCATACGATGGACTACAGTGCAAAGTCGTGCATAGAGGACAGCTGACAAATGCATTTCCAGTAAGGACCAGAGTCAGACAAGGCTGTCTACTCTCCCTCTTCCTCTTTCTTCTGGTGATTGACTGGATTATGAAGACTTCGACATCTGACGGAAAGCACGGAATACAATGGACATCTCAGAATCAATTAGATGATTTGGAATTCGCAGATGGCCTAGACCTCCTGTCTCATACACACGAACAATTACAGACAAAGACAACAAATGTAGCAGCAGCTTCTGCGTCAATAGGCCTCAACATACACAAAGAAAAAGCAAGATTCTCAAATACAACATGGAGAACACCAACCCAATCACACTTGATGGCGAAACTCTGGAAGAGGTGGAAACATCCACGTACCTGAGAAGCATCATCGATGAACAAGGAGGATCTGATGTAGATGTAAAGGCGAGGATTGTTAAAGCAAGGGTGACATTGAAGAACACATGGAGCTCAAAACAACTGTTAACCAATATCAAAGTGAGAATCTTCGATACGAACGTCAATACAGTTCTACTGTATGGAGCCGAAACTTGGAGAACTATCACAACCATCATTAAAAAGATGAAAGTATTTATAAACAGTTGTCTACGCAAAATACTCAACATTCACTGGCCGGATACTATCAGCAACAGCGTTTTATGGGAGAGGACAAACCAGCTTCCAGCTGAGGAGGAAATTAGGAAAAGACGTTGGAAGTGGATTGGACATACATTAAGGAAATCACCAATGTGCATCACGAGGCAATTGCTAACTTGGAATCCGGAAGGGAAGCGGAAAAATGAAAGGCCAAAGAACACATTACGCCGGGAAATAGAAGCAGATATGAAAAGGATGAATAGCAACTGGAAAGAACTGGAAAGGATTGCACAGGACAGAGTTGGATGGAGAATGCTGGTGGGCGGCCTATGCTTCTCAACGAGGGGTAACAGGCGTAAATAAGTAAGTAAGTAAAATTACATCATATTCTACGCTACACTAGTTTATAGGAGTTAAATGAATTTCAGATCGCTCTTCATCTAGGATCAACATCATTCAGAAAACTGGTAAAAACAAGAGAAAATTGAATAGTTATGAGAGACAGAGTTAACCACTTTGGATGAGAGACACATGTCCTTTATTAGTATATGGGTTTGTGGAGAAGATATTATTTTCACCTTTCAAAACACAGACTGCTTTTAGCTAAAACACCACCAAAAGTCTGGATAGCCGTTTCTTCTAGTATGGAACGACTCAAGAGTGTACATTCACGATCCTGCAAGCGGGAATTCGAACCCAGGATATTCGATCTCGCGCGTGAACGTCTAACTTTCAGAACACTAAGCCGGCACCCAACGAATAATTGTAACACAATACCACAAATCTAATACATTTGGAAATCTAAGTCTTTGAGAACACACCCAGAAAATGAGAAATATCAACCTCTGAATGAGAACAAGAAATTACTGATTCAAAGGTGAGTGTTGTTACAGAGTTTTAAATTAGGACAAAATGTATGTCTAGAACTTTCTAGTTTCCTATGTTTAATTACTCTAGTTCTCATCAGTTAAAAAGAAGTTTAGCCAAACAGAATTTAAATAAATCCACACAATTCACATAGTTTTAATAATCAATAAATGTTTAGTATATAAAAAGATTATACTCAGTTGGAGCCAAATAAAACTTAGAGGGATTCACTTCTATTCTTCGTATCCTACTCATAGAGACACAGAAATGATTTTGTGTACAAACTTTGGGATTACTAATATGGGTTGCAACCCATGTTTATACCTATGACGTCTTTGTGTTAGCAGAAACAAGATTCATTTCTCAGTTGATTATTTTTCCTATTAATTAATGACAGAGAACACAAACTGACAATTTCATTCCCATTACATATTAAAATATCAACCTTTTTACCACATTAGTAGGTGCTACAGAATTTTCGTCAACAAACTATCGAAGTTCAGGTAACACGAGATCTAGTTTCACTACATAGGTATTCGGAAGCTCGCACAACAAGTATAAAAAATGCATGAAAGACAATAATCATAAAATCTTCTTACTGATATTTCGATACGACGGATTTCTTCTTTTTTTACTTTACCAATTATCTCTTCCCTGTAAAGTCTATTTACTTGTGATGTTCTAACTGATTCCACACTTACATCCCCAATTTGTTTGGAAAGATTCATTTTATTCCAAATGGTGTCACCATGTATTTCTAACTGCCTGTTAGCGTCCAAGTCTAATCTATCTGGCGGTAACTGAAGGATTATTGCTTCAATTTGACGTCCGAGTAAAATCTCTTTGAGTTTGCATATGATTGGTGTCGCTTTGTACTGGTTATCTGTTAAGTACTTTTCTCCAGTAGGGGATGTTACATCGTTGTATGTATATACTACGAATTGAATCAAATGTTTCGTTGTACCAATCCATATGATACTTGTTTTGATCTGTTCATCACCCTGATAATAATTTGTTAGTGAAGGCAAATTATAAGCCTGCAAATGCACCCAGTTATCACCAGTTTGTGACAATAATGCATGACCATGCAGTGGTTTGACTGGCAAATAACGATATGGGAAACGTAATGATAACCGTCGTCCGACTGTTACTTCTTCTTCAGTCATGTTTCTGGAATTGAATCTTGAGCACTGAAATTGGAATAAAACATTCCCGTGATTGTATCATAAAATTAACGTTTAACATAACTTTAGAAATCTAACTAAAAGTAGACTAGTTTGCTTCTTATCAAACAAATAAAAAGGGTCCAGAAAATGAATTTCACTGATATAATGCTTGAGTCTTAAACACTGGTTTCAGTGTTACTCTGATTGATTTATACACTTACAGCTTATTCAACCTCATGAACATCGAATTAGTGACAGAATAGCGGTAAGCATAACACTTTGTTTCAAGGTTATTTCATCTGTACTAGTTAATGAATATTCATTTACTTCCAAACCATCACTGAATATATAAAGTCCATAAGTGATGTTTTCATTCAATAATACTAAGAAAAGGTGAAAGGTACTGAACTAAGAAACTTCCTTTAATGTGTGAATTACACTCATTACCTGGATATTTCGTTTTGAATGTATCATCAGCAATCTTAGTGATTTCAAAGATAAATTTTGCTACTTTTAAATGACGTAACACATAACGATCATTGAGATAACTAACTATGTATAAGGAATGTGTTTACCAATTTCAGTCAAACCGAAGACAGGACAAAAGCTGAATATAAATTATAATTATCTAAATAACTTTAATAAAAATTAGCTAGAATTAACCATAATGGCAAAGTAGATCAAGTTAGGATGTTAGATCACTAGTTAGTTTCTCTTTTCTGTTTAATTCTTATTAATTGGATTTACATGTTAAATCGCCCGCAAATGCCCTGGTACGGCCGAGAGTGGGAAGAGTCTGCTCTCCTTTTAAAAATGCTCTCATATGGCCACGCGTATATAGCCTCTGTCAGGGAAGTCCTACTCATTGCCTTCTCGTGGCAGGGGTGTTGTTTACGAAATTGAGAGGACGAAAAGCGAATGTCCGGCGCTTTAACCGGGTTGGTGGATATAGAGGATCCACCTAGGGCAGTTGGAAAACCCTGATTCCAAACCAATGGTGCACATGGGCTCCGGTATCCTGAGGGAACAAATGGCGTATGAATCAATCGTTGGTCACCGGCTACCATGGGACTGCATCTCCTTACGATGCTCCACTGCCTTGTGGATCAGACCCTTAGGTCAAAGGCTCCGGGTGTGGCTCGCTAAGAAAACCACCTGCTTCGGTTTGGGCACCTGGCCAGTATCACAGCCCTCACGCAAGTCGAATGAGATCTGTGCGGCGCATATTTATCTGGTGCTTCCTTGTACCAATATTTATGCGTTTAAATAAAATGAAATAAAAAACATGTTAAATCATAAATGATTCATTCTGTCCTATCAGATTAATCATTTGATTAAAATATGTAGTCACAAAACAGCAATATGAATTAAAAATCTCGATTATTAAACTAAAATACTAAAATGGTATAATGCTATCTAAAGGTTATCAAGTTTTCTTCGAATATAATGTTCCTTATGAATCAGTCAGTCAGTCAGCTATAACGTAGGACCAGGCACTTTTATTCATCGGTCCAAGTTGCCATACCTCGTTAGCACAACAAGATGAACGCCGAATTCATAGAATTTGAACTTATTGATCATTTCAATATGTTATTTTCTTATGGTCCTCTGAAATTAGTATATTTATAAAAGTATGTAGGAGTTTTAGTAAATATTGAGTGGGTCACACTATTTAAACAAGTTCTCAATACTCAACAGATTGTAATCGGACTTGTGCTTTCAGTAAAATATAAGTACTTCTGTTCCACGTTGTATGACATGGAACGCATGTTGGAATTATCAAAATAGAAATGTTTCTTTTTTCCTGTACTTTCGATTTCGAAAACTTAGATTTTGCTGAAGCTTAACTCATACAACCAGTTTATAAATATAAGTCATGTGGGATATGTCATACCTAAGGATATGTTATTTCATTTAAGCCAACTAAAAAGTAAGTTTTTAAGTACATTGTTTACGTCTTCACTTTATGGAGAAGCCTGAAAAAGCAATACTTACAATATTTGAAAATGAATTTGGTACAGGAGATGATTTTAAATCATTTTGTTTCTCATTAGTGCGAACAAGTGGTCCATTGAATGAAGCTTTAAGTTCATTTAAACTATAAATGCATAAAGCACTTCCAACTGGAGCTGATCTACAATCAAATAAATGAATCATATTTAATGTTGTTTGGCTTTAGTTAAAGAATCCAGCTAATGTCAAAAACTACTGGTGTACGCTTACCATATATTGGTGTAAAATGCTGTTTGGATGTTTTGAGCATCTTAACAGTAAGAGGATGTGGGCTAGTGATCTACCTAAACAACAACCAAATAATAAGTTTTAGTTCACATAACTTGGAACCATAGATAATTTGTTTTTATTTAATGTGACAAGAATGATATCTTTAAATGTAGAGTAGTATCTACTGATGCCGGATGATTAGAGAAATTGGCAAGAAGAATTGAAGTTTGCTTTCCATTCGTTGGTATACATTAGGCAAATGTCATCTAAAATAGTTAGCAAGTTGACGTTTTTAGTAAGATTCGAAAGACAACCCATCTCATATTTCATGATGCTTAGTCCTAATCACATTCCGTCAATAATATTATTATGTCGTAGTTTTCCTAGTTCTAAATAAGTAAGATTTCATGACAGATGTTACTACTAATTTCGTACAGAATGAATGTCATAAGCTCTCCAGAAAAACATGGACTCAACAGTGATGAGTTCCTCAAAATATACAATTGTTCATTTAACGAAATGTCTGGAAGATCCTTAATTTTTATGTATAGAATGGTATCATATCATGTTATTGTTGGGGATGTTAGATCCCCAGAACTCACTTGGTAAACGACTTATTTATTTAATTTTATTTTGAAAATGTGAATTTGTTTGTTTTCGCACCAAAAGCACTATTTTCACCTTCCCGTCGTATTTCCAACTTGGGAAAATCTTAAACGCTATTGGTCCATTGTATCTTTTAGTATGCCATTTTGTAACGCATCCCAAGGACAATTTTATGCTGTATATATACGTTTGATTTCTACCTGTTGCGATTGCTTGTGCTTCTGGCTGCTTACGGAATATATTTTCCTCACTTTCAACTTGGACTTTTCATTCTGGTTAGCGGGTCTGGGACGAGTCAGAATAGATAGCTTATTGGTCTTTGCTCACGAGTCTTTGTTCCGTTCACAGACCAGGTGAACTCGTAATCGCTTCAAGCGTGACAGTTATACAAATAGTTTTTAACCAATAGTAATCCATATTTTTGACTAAAGTACAAATGAAGAAATTTACTAAAGATTCAGTTAAAATCCTTGATTTCTTGAGGTAGTGTGTCTTTAAATAAGGATTATCATTATCAGAGAAACAAAGAAACAAACTGCTAATTTGATATTATAATTTGGTCTGATTTATAATTCAATCTAGATCAGATTATTTTGAAAACCGCGTATGTCTCTATCAGTCATAATTAATTCAAAATATTTACAAAGTAAAAACGATGTGTTCTGATGTCATTATACTTTGCTGAATTTTATCAGTAACCTATCAGATCATTTACGAACAGTTAATAATGTGATAAAAGTTATGAAGATTTACGAAACATACTAAGCTTAATAGTTATCTCACCACTGAAATAAGTTTGTGAATCACAATTATATAATTATTATATAGTTGAGATCATGAGACAATCGAAGCTAGACCACTATGGAAAACTTGGAAGCACTGGACGGCTGTTTCATCCTATTGTGAGACTCCTCAGTAGTGCACATCCACGATCCCGCCTCGCGAAATTCGAACCGAGGACATATCAGTCTCGGGTGTGCGCCTAACCTCTACACCACTGAGCCGGCATCCAACGGTGTTAATGTCTAACCTCAACGAATCTACGAAATTGCGGGACCAATTTCCATTGTACTGAAGTAGATACCTGTCTCTACCTGACATAGATTAGCTCCACTGGTTTGAATCCCGCGAGGTGGGATCGTGGATGCGCACTGCTAAGGAGTCCCACAATAGGACTAAACGGCCGTCCAGTGCTTCCCAGGTTTTCCATGATGGTCTAGCTTCGACTGACTCATAATCTCAACCATATAAAATTACTGAAATCTCCACAAAACCCCCTTCTGATGTATAATTATTAGTTCACTAGCTTTTCATTTGCATTAAAGATTGGTTTGATCAAGCTCTGTTAGTATATGGGTACCCTAAACGAGATGACTTAAAGTTGTTCAAATTGACAGATTGATTATATTTCCAATTGTGACTATCTATACAGATACATCAAATATGTTTCAAACCATTAACAATAGTTAAATAAAGAACTTTACAACAACTATGAATATATAATGCCTATTGAACATCAGTGGTATACCACAAGTTACTAGTCTAGTGGATAAATTACTATAGACAGTAATAATGTTGTGGATTCACAAAAATGAATATACATATCTAGTCAATAAAATAAACGTAAAGTATTCCACTGCTGTATATCATTCAAAATCTCATATTAGCTGTCAAGTAATTGTGAAGCAATTATAAATGATTTATCACAAAATAACTTGATACATATTTTCTCAGAGTTTATTTCAACTGTCAAACAAAGAATGTGTAAATACTAAAGTTTTAGTATTCAAAACTCAATAGTCATAAGTTAAGTAAAACTTACTTTTCCGTTGTAAATGTTGCGTAAAGTAATTGTGTATTATTATCCCAATAAGCTGTTGAAATGTGTGTATAGCTAAAATATCCACCATTTTCATTTGTTGCAGGACATATTAAGTCAGCTTTTGCAAATGTAGCAAAACGATTTGAGCTGATATGTGGTAAACCACCTGGATCACCTTTACAAACTCTTACTAAGCGTGCAATACTTGTTAAACAATAAGGCTGGTGCAGTCGTTTTAATTTCTCAACAGTAGATAAAGGGTCTATAGAACTACCTACATTTATTTCACATTTGGACATTTGTGAATTAGGTTGTTCTCGAAGAACGAAATAAATTTCATCACTTGTTTCAAAAGTTAATAAAATTTGCGCAGGTTCTAAAAGTTTGTATAAATAAAAGAAGAAAGTAGGATACACTATCCTGTGAAATTTTTAAAATTAGAACAAGTCAATTTTCAGGATGAGTGGTACCTTCAAACGTAAAAAATCAAAAGCTTATTTAAATTAAATTTATTTTTAATTATTTGAAATCTACAAGCTCAAAGAATACATTTCAATGTTTTATTTGTGATGCATTTTGGTATTACCCAAATATTCCGATGGGTGTCAATCGAAGAATCTAATATGTCTCTTAACCACCCATAAAAGTTTTCATTTTTATGTCAACCAAGTATTAATGTAACACTACACGCGTATTTATGAGAAACTAGATGGTTTTCTTGTCAGGTGGCTTTGTGTAGCAGATTTATCTCAGTTTTATTCAGACTATCGGAAATATATTCCAAAGATCATATTTGGAACTCTGATTAGTATTTCACTAACATCAGTTAACAGGTTGTCATATGAATCATTTCCGTCTAAGAAATAAAATTGTATGTACACTTTTGTATATAAAAAGCTTATTTCGTCTTTGAGAGTTGTATAGAAAGGAAATGTAGAGCTTTATCCAGAAGATCCTGTGATGATTCATATCGATTTATTTATTCTTGCTTAAATATTTACTGAATAAAAGTATTTATAAAAGACGTCACTGTAAAGTTCGATGTCCAATTTTAATGATCAATAAGCTTTATTTAATATAGGCTCGAGTAAATCCTTTTGTAAACTGTGTAAAAAATGTGAATATAGAGTTATATTTCTAGGTCAATAAAAACCAAATACATTTCTATCAATATCAACGGGCAAGTAATAAAATACAAAGGTGGAGTGAATTAAATAATGTATTACACTAATGAAGTGATATTCGGAAACAGTTTCAAACAAAAGGTGACAGGTTTTCAATAGTAGTTTAACATTGATCGATTCATGATCCCAATTAAAAATTTAGCAATCTCCACAACCTCACACTGAAAAAGTGACATCAACTGAAAAACCTGTAAAAGCCAGTGAATAGAAAACAGTAATTCTCCCAATATTTTAAGTCCTTTCAGTAGTGAGCACTTCAGATCTCAAAGAGGATTTTACTCATCGTCCTCACATATAATGACAGGCTTCATATTTATTAAACCACTCAGTCTGTCTAGTATTCTCTAACTAATGTCATTTCGAAATGAAAATGAACTTTATATCCTACAAACAATCTTCAAAACCAACTTATAAGAAAGTTAAAATAAATCCCATATTTCAAGTAATAGTTAATTTCAGAAGGGGTTTTGTGGATATTATAGTAATTTTAATAGTTGAGATCATGAATCAATTGAAGCTAGATCATCATGGAAAACCTAGGAGCACTGAAAGCTAAAGGGTATAGAGGTTGAGCGAAACTGATAGGTCCTGGGTTCGAATCTCGCGGGGCGGGATGGTGGATGCGCACTGCTGAGGAGTCCCACAATAAGACGAAACGGTCATCCAGTGCTTCCAGGTATTCCATGGTCGTCTAGCTTCAAATGACTCATGATTTTAACTATATAAAATTACTAAAATCTTCACAAAATCCCCTTCTGATAATGATCATATGGTCACTAGTGACTGGCTCCATGAGGTAATTCCTGGAGTTCTAGTGAGAAGTCGTGACCAGTAGAGTTGATTCATGTCAGGTAGAGACAGGTATCTACCTCAGTACAGTGGAAGTTTGTCGCGCGATTTCGTGGAATGTTTGAGGTTAGACATTAATACCGTTGGACGCCGGCTCAGTGGTCTAGAGGTTAGGCGCTCACGCGCGACACTGAGAGGTCCTGGGTTCGAATTTCGGGAGTCAGGATCGTGGATGCACACTGCTGAGGAGTCCCACAATAGGACGAAATGGCCGTCTAGTGCTTCCAGGTATTATATGGTGGTCTAACCTCAATTGATTTATGATCTCAACTATTAAAATTAATAGTTAATAGTTTGACATTTTAATATTTCAACTGTGTTTTTATATACCATTGCTCTTTACAACTGGTATTATTTTGACAAATAATTCATAAAGCTTGATGATTAATCGATTCAATAAGTTATAAATTCCTAAAACCATATCAAATTTAAGTTATACAACTACAAAACTAAAAGCAATTAGTAACAATGAAAGTAGATTACGAATATTGTTTGATAAATGCTAAACAATTGTATTCAAACTATGGTATATTTCACAATCATCACTTTCACATTATCTAACTAATTCCAGAATAATATTTAACTCAGATAAACTCATTTTTCATGTAACGTATTTTCGTTGTGAATTAAAAAAAAGAAAAAGAAAGAAAAAAAGAAAAGAGAACATTCCTAGATTTATTGCAGCATGTTAATATCATGTATTATGATTAATTAAATTTTCCTTTTAAGAAAAAAAAAGAACAAGTCATGTTCCATCATCATACAATGATAGATCAATACAACAATAATCACTGATAATATGGTGTATAGTGAAAGTCAACCGACAATTCTAAGAAGATAATAAAATTCATTTCCTTGTAAATTGTTCTAAAAAAAATAATAAGAGGTTGACGTTTTACAATTTACAAGCAAAAAAAACAACCCAGAAATGATTAGTTTTTCGAAGAGTTTCAATGATGTGAAGGTTAGATCTATGATGAAAGTTTTACAAGACAAAATGAATTTTGAATGTAACTTCTTCAGAGATAAAAAAGTTTCATTGTGGAATAAAAGAAAGAAAAAAAAATTAAAAAATAATTTTCTCACGAATAGTTCTTTCAAATGGAATAAACCATATTGTACCTGAAATCAAGTTACAAGTCATCTATTATTTTACTAGTATTACTATATTTTAAAGTATTACAGTGTGAGATTATAGCTTTTTTACTTAATCTGAAAAATTAGTGAATCATGTTATGTTGAATATTAACTTGAACATCAACTAGAAATGTATGTATAGAAACTAGATGAAACTGATTTTGATGGAGTTTTGTTCTCTGAACTATATGGTTTGGTCGTGGGGCATTCATCGTCCTTTTGAACGACACCAGAGAATTTTTAGAAGCTTGGTACTCAGGTCAATCAGCAATAAACAAGCACATTGAAATCAATCTAATTCATAAACCAATCAGGAAAATTATGCAGAAATATAGAAACAAATATCAAAATAATGGGAGATATAACCAGAACAAAGAAATAAACCATGACAGATTTAAGGTCAACAAGAACCAATCAACATCGAGGTGCACAGGATAAGCTGTGAATCACATGTTGAGAAATTCAAACACGTCACTTCTACCCGAAGTTTGTGCTGATGATGTCGTTCAGAAGGACGATGAAAGCTCCATGACCAAACCATCCAGTTCAGAGAACAAAACTCCATCAAAATCATCCACCTGAGCTACAAATCTTCTCTACCATCTCAAGATGAAACTGACTTTATTGTTAATAACAGTGATAAAATCTATATCCTTTAAAAAATACAACCGGAACTGTGAAATATACTTAAATATTGAAATCAAACTAGTCAGTTACAGTACAAATTTTCTAAGAAAGAGATGCTTCCCAAAACTTCCTATTTAATTTTACTTGACATTACATCTTAATGTTTAATAACCTACCTACTTTAAGTTAACACATATATTCATTTAGTTTTTAAATATTTGTTATCGAACCAGATATTATTGATAAAATTGTGCACTTAGTGAAATAACTTAACATCATGATTTATATATGTAGAAAAGGTTGCAGTTAATTCTGTAGTCTATGCGTATGCAATTTCGTCTGATGTAGCATTTGAATATAAAGTGAGTGTTCGTTTTATCCTTAAATGCCATTCCGATGATTTATTTGTCTCTTGAATTTATGATAGACATAAAAAGCTTAAATTGTAAATTGCGTCCATTTCATTGTTTCTTGAAATGGAGTAACACATGTAAAATGTAGATTGATTTATTCATAGGTCATTATCGTAGGATGCTAAATGTCTTAAAAAGTGAAACGAAAACTTAATCAGCCATTGGGAACAATATGCGTTTCTTAAAAATATTGAACAAAGAAGTTTAATTTTCAATATCTATATTCTCAATTGTGCTAATTAGTGATTGGATATCTACTACTGGAGCTCACCTGCTATAAATGTTGGATTTTTATCAGTGACCAATGCACCTGTCCAATTGAAATTTCCATTCCAATCTGGCATATAAGCACGAAATATACGCAAGTATTCTAAAGTAAATGCAGATATATAAGTGAATCCATCAGCTGCATTCAGAACACTGGGTGGTTTATCAGGATATAGTGAATTGAAATGGGGATTTTCCCATTGAATTAATGGTATGGCCAGATTTTCAACCTAACAAAGAAAAAAAGATCACAGTTAAAGAGTTCTGTTAACAACGGATTTGAAAATATATCAACAACTCTTTATTTGCCTGGACTGAGCTGTAAAGTTTAACAATTTAATAAAATATTTACACAAATATAAAGTTGTTCGTAACACCTGAGTTGTGTTGTCCAGAAAGTCTAAATAAAATATCCTTATACCTATATCCAGGGTTTTGACCAGACTGTGCTTGTAACTGGTGTAGTATATAATTTGCTATTGTTTAAACCATTGAGAGTAGTTGTCATGATAAACGATGGTATATAAATATTCAGTAGTGACCGATCACCTTGATTATAAAAGCACTTGAAAAAATTCTAACACATTTTCGAACAATTTTCATTTCTGTCCCTTCTGAACTAAATGGGCTGAAATACAGCTGTTAACCGTTTTGACTAGACCTTTGCTTAATCACATTAGGAGGTGCTTATGAGCCCGAGTATACAAATTCCTAGAACATCTGCCTATATAACTTGGCTCGTGAGCACCTCCTAGTGTGGTTAAGCAAAGGTGTAGTCAAAACGGTTAACAGCTCTATTTTTAGCCCATTCAGTTCAGGCAGGACATAGAGCCAACATCGAGCAATCTTTCACAATTTTCATTTCATTAGACTGAATTTTACTAAAATTTCTATCAAACTTCGTTTAATCAACAAATAGTCTAATTAGTATCAAGTAAATAAAATAGTATCACTGTGGATAGATTTCAATAATCACACATAGTTCAAAAACAAATTCCATGCTCAGATTGAAATTTAATTAATCTATGAGAATGAATTAATCTCATGAATTCACACCATAAACTATAAATAAATAATTAATAATATATATGTATGACGAAGGGTACACAATAAAGAGTTAATAGACCTGATATAAGAACATTAAAATAATCACTAAGTATAATAACTAATCTACTTAGTCGATACTAGTCTATTGAGGGTAGAATAATTATACTTTTTATATTATTTTAAATGAAATACATATTCTATTCAAACGTCTTGCGTTAGTTACAAATTTAAGTCGATTCTTCGTACTGTGGATAGAACGTGATATTTTAATTACAAAGGAGTAAAAGTTACATAATATTTGAATTTTCAATATTAAATAAACGTTTTAATCACGTTTCGAAAAAGTTTTTTAAAAAAGTACTTTTCTTACAATTCTGCTGGTACAATAAATAAAACTTTCACAATCATGGCAACATGAGTAAGTTTTTGCTTTTTTCTATTCCAATTCACTATTCATATGAAAATTCTTTCTTGTTTTGTTGGTTTTATTGGGTTTAGCAAAGATGGATAGTGGCTAACAGTGGAATCCAGGACGCGCCTTTCGTCCTATTTGGAACTCGTCAGCTGGATGTACCTGCATCTCAGAGCTGATGTTCACTCTGAGACTCGAACCCAGTACCTTTCGCCTCAAACGCCATCACGTTATCCACTCAACTACTAAGTCTTGATAGCCACTTGCTTGTGCAATGGGATGAAGTTTAGATTCAATTAGTATTGTTTGTTTGAATCTTCCCATTGATGTTTAGGACTGCAACTTGTCAGTCTCTTATTGGCAGTTGCAGTTCTAAGCATCCATGGGTAGATTCAAACAAACAATACTAAGTGAATAGTTCTCATAACTTTTATTTCTGCTTACACAAACATGTCTTATTCATTATATTTAAGTTCTTACAATCTATGTATACAAACTAAGTAATGAAGAAACCTATCATTCATGATAATGTTTTTATCGTATTTAGTAATCAAATGGTTATATCACCTGGATGAATACAGTAACCAACACTATGTACTTAGATAATAATAATAATAATAATCAGTAAAAGGCTCTTTGTTTCTCACTACAGCTATTCATCCAAAAATTAAACTCCAACTTGAAAACATCATAAAGATCTTTTTTTCATATTTTTCACTTGGTCATCTGTTAGTACTAAATTTTTTATTGTTTATTTTTGTTTTTCCTTTTCAAAATTAAAATGAAATTGATATATATATATATATTGTCCGAATACTTTCTTCTTATTCGGAGGTGTATACAAAATTTTTATGGAATGATATCAAAATTTAAACACTATTCTATTGATAAATTGTGAAAAAGAATTTTACTTAAAAGTTTATAAACGAATTTTATTCTTTTATACATGAATTATTTTTAGATTTGTATTGGCGGAAACGTTTCGTCTAGGTCATTCATATTGGTTGATAACCACCTTATTAACATACTGATGAATTTTAGTCAATATTGTCGCTTGTTAGAATTTGTTGATATCACTAAATTATTTTCCAAAATATCGTAAACAATTTCAGTTATTTGATTTTATATGACAATTTTGTTAATAGGGGATGTAATTGTGCTGTTGTAATAAAACTTTTTGGTATGACGTACGGTGTTCGAAATCTGGTTGTGATACACGGTATGCTACGTGCTAACCTTCAAACTGTCTACTTGAGCGAGAACATAAGAGTAAGCAAGAAAGTGTATTGGACTACCGAATAAAATGCGTAAATATTCATTCATTTATATATATACCACGGTATCCTTAGAAATTGATTTCAGTGATATGCACTTGACCTTTACCTACTTCTGATCGACTCTCTATATCACTTTTCTTTGACTTAAAGAATTATTTCTAGTAGAATGGTGACAATTCGAGTATCAGCGTCATTTTTGAAATTTTAGTTCAAAAGATTTGTTTCTAAGACTGTTTTATTTAGTTTTGTTGAAAATGTCAACAATTTATGTTTGAAATTTCGTACATGATATATAAGTAAATGAAATAGATAGTTTTAATCCACTCATTATTATGAAGATTATTGATTGATAATATAATTTATTAGAATCAACGTCCTTTGAACTATTCATACGCCAAAAATAAAACAAAAATTATATACGTAACAGATGAACTTAATTTGTAAATAATACTTCTAATTAGTATGGATAGTGTAGTGTGAGTTACTTATATCCACATAAGTAGTATATGGTGATGGTAAGGCTTTATTTATGTATTTGAACACATAAATATTTGTACAAAGGGGCACCAGATACTTATGCGCCACACAAATCTTATTCGATTTGTGTGGGGGCTGTGCTACTGCCCGGGTGCCCGGACCGAAGCAGGGGTCAGACAGAGAATGTATTTCACTTGAAGATCGATAAGAAAAGAACCGAAACGAATCACAATCGGTATGAAAATGCACGAACAATGAAATCAGAGAAGATGGACTGATATTTGCAGAAAGAACAGTGAAGATTGAGACAATTCATTGTTATTTTGCAAATTAACTATTTACTGTATGGTTATCAGATTTTAGTGAGATAGTCTGTAATTTGTGATTAAATATGGTCGATTGTCCTCACCTGTATTCTTGTGCACTACATTAGTTTACGGGAGTAATTTCATACTTTTTATTCAATTCAGTTAAAGTTTTATTATATTGTTTTATCTTAATTAAATTACAAAATATTTAATTAAGTGATATGCTGATTACTATACATATACAACTTTCTCAGTTTATATAATTATAAAAAAAGCTTTTGGGATTTTGCCGTAAATTTTATTTTTGTGGTGCTCGAAAGAATGCTGAAGATCAACCATTGGTACATTTTATATTCCCTACTATTAGCATCTATTAATCAATTAGTGTACTAGTTTTATTGATGGAGAACGAAGTCATGACCTTAATTTCAGTAGCGACTGAGGTTTAAGTATAAAAGTCTTAAATAATTTAAGACAATTCCTTGAGATATATTGTACTATAACACAACTGACATCTGGTATTCTCTACCATTGTTTTTGAAAGTCAACTAAGAAAGTAAAAAATATTTAATACGCCGAGGTAAGTAATACCATTGTTAGGAAGATATCATCTTCAGTCATTAACGCTAAGTGATTATAAACTACATTAGTTGTAGAATAGTGTTAGAAACGCAAGTGATACAGAAATTCAGTAATTTAAAGCAATAAATACCAACTTCATGTATCTGTATGAATTGGTTATTCAGTATTCTAAAAGATTGAATAAATTACCTCAGTATATAAAGTACATTTCCTCTTTTGAAACCGAATACTTTGTGAAGAGATGCCAAGTAAGTAAGTTGTTTACAGTTACACATCATATTTATAAAAATCACTGACCAAAGGAGATAAAAACCTATTCTAATCAATAAGAAGAAATTTATTTCTGTTATTAACGTTTAGGTATAATGAAATGGGTCTTTGAGTTCGATTTTTAACTATTCCGTACGTGTTTATAAAACTCTGAAAATAAGTGTTATCTCTCAATTTCTTACTACTAATTTTCATAAAATAAATAAATGAAGAAAATCGATTTATCTTGCTCACAAATTGTCGCCTCAATTCTTCCATTATTAAAGTAAATATGTTACAGTGCAAAATATTGATCTGCGGAACGTCACATGTCACTTTATTTACCAATGTTATTCGGTTTTATATTAGATATCAATGATTTAAAATCACATGATTAACTCAAGACATTACGTATGATCGTATATAGATGTTTACCGCTTATTGTAATACAACTCAATAGAGGTAAACTGACTTTTTGAAACAGGTCAACTAGAAACGTCTATATAATTTTATAGAGGTATATGTAATATTTAGATAAATTCATAGACATTATTACGAGTAACAATGGAATATTTGCAAATTCAACGTTTTATCATCAATACAAATAGTTATTTATTACAAAAGTTATGTGTCATTATGAGTACTTGATTTGATAAAATATTTGAGAAGTGTGTAGCGAAACATCTTGATTGAATTATATTCGTCAAGTGTACATGATCTCGATTTCTAAGACAAAAAATCACAATATGTCTCTTCATGATTAAAAGTCAAGCGTTTATTACTTAACAACTGTTAGAGGATTTGATGTACTTTTAGCGAACTAACTATGTTTTGGTGACAATAGTGCCAGGTGTGAGTCTGAAAACGAAATATCTTTCTGATCAGATGGTATGATAAATCATAATATTTTCTTCCCATAGTTGTTGATCTTTTCTTTGAAATTGAAAATCATATGATAAATCTATTTTTATGTTGATTTTGACAATCTCTTTAGAGTGTTTTAGTAGTTAAAATCGTTGTAGGCAATAAATTCTATAAATAGTCACCAGGACTTTCTTCAGATTTATCACTTATTCGTTCTATTCTATTTGTTTTTATTAGTCAAATGTCGGAGGGGAAACAGTGATATTTCCCAGTCTTATAAAACGCAATGGCTTTATAATAGTTCAAACTGACAAAATGTACTTAAGACTGTTACCGACGTGTTGTGTTAGATTATAATTATCATTTGTGTCCACAATTATTTAGAAAAATTTTCGTTAGTAGTTTTTGTTATTACAATCACAACGTATGTATGATTAGATTATTTCTAATTTTAGACAGCAACTAATTTGAAACTACTGTGAGATCTAGACATTTACGTATTTGTATTCCAATTAAAAGTTAGAAAGGGCGTCTTTACTCTGTCAGTAGAAGGCATTTAATGAAAATATTGATGACGAATGGTTATTCATTGAACTTCATAAGCTGACGGATAAGTAGCCATATGACAAAACCTACTACGATTTTTGGGTCAAAAACATGTTAACTTCATTCTACATTTGATTGGTGATTTAAATAGTCTTATATTGAAACGATGTCAAATTAGTGATCCTAAGTACTTTTTATGCAATACAGTTACTCATGATTGAAAAGTGAAGGTCAATGCTTCAGCGAGAATCCTAACAGATTGTAATGATTGTATCTAATAATATTACGCACGTCAACTTGTATGTGTATGGACACACATATATGGATAGGAGCAACCAAGATCTGGAGCCAAGGATGGTTGAACATATGTCTTAGTGGCTAAAAATAAAAGCGTAGGATAAACAAATAACTTCATTCTGTGGGAAAAATTTGGTTGCAATGCGTGATACACTCGATATTATAGCAGTCTTTGCAGTGTCGAATAGTTGTTCATAGACGTATCGATTTTATATTAGACGATTAGTGAGACGTTTGTGTTGTTACATGACTTTTGGATTTCTATTAGCTGACAGATGAAGATAAATAAAACATGAAATAAATAGGCAATACAGCCAGATCAACTGAATCACTGGCTAATAATCACTTCAAGTAAACTAAAAATGCATTTTGACTTTTCTATACTTACAGGTGAAAACTATGGAGTGTTTTGAATATATATTCGCAATTCAGAGCATTGAATTATTGAGAAGCGTAACTTATTACGCGTTGAAATCTCAAGCTTTGGGTAACTGTTATGAAATATGTCAAGTGATGTCTTCCATTGATTTGTGAATCATTTAATTAGTTGGGGCAGCAGGTTAAAGAAAATAATTTGTCGAAATGGTAAGAAAATGACTCATATAATAGGTGGAACAATACTTTAAACAGTATGTCACTTAATCACTGTTACTCTAAAAAAATCCATTTAGGGAGTTAACTGACTACAGGGAGATACTACTTACCGTTGGGACCATGCAACCACTTTCAGCAAGTAGATTAGGACGATTTTCGTAAGAATGATGAGTCACGTAGCAGATCCATATCATACGTTCATCAGGCATTTTAGCAAGTAAACTGATTTCTTTCATTGAATGACATGACCACTAAAAATTACGAATGATAAAATGAAATGAATTAGGATAAAGACTTGGTACTTTTTAAGAAAATTTAATAGTTGTAGAAATTCTGACATTATATAGATACCAGTAGCATTTCGTCTTCTTTGGCAGTTGACCAGTGAACACCTTTTTTAAAGTTAGATAAGTGATGATTTATGTCTATTTTTTCATTGGTGCTGTTTAATAAAACAATTTGAACTAAATAATACAGACGTTGTAGCTTAATAAAACTATATAAAACTAATAATGTTATTAGATTAACACTTGTCTATCACAATATATGGTACTAAATTGGACACAAATTTAATATTGCAATTCCCTGTTGTTGTTGTTGTTGTTGCTGTATTTTCTTCATTGAAATGTATTTAATTTCTACTTTCAATATATTTGGTTACTTGTACTGTTTTTTCTTTAAAAAATATTAACTAAAGATGGAGCTGATAAAAAACATTCTATCAAAAGTTGCCATGGTGAATTTGAATAATCTGTCTACAATCGTTTTGGGAAACTGTTAAATATGAATAAATGATAAGCTTTTTTTGGGTTGCCCATTTAGGACTTGAAAAAGTGAAATATTTTTTTCAATAATGAACAGTTTACTTTACCATAATCTCCAATATTTTAACTAGAAATATCTTATTCTTAACCTGAACTAAATATTAAATCATCATTTGTTAATTGTGATTATTCAAAAGGTTTTGCTTATCATAAAATAATAGTTTACAATAAATGATTTTCAGATAGTTGTTCATTAGTTTCTTCTTGGTTTTGTATGTGAAGAACAATCTATTAAGTTGTTTGGTATAACTTTTATTTCCTTCATGGTGTGGTGTGGGTTACTTATATCCATATAAGTGGTATATGGTGCAGGTCAGATATAGAATGTATTTTGGCAGAAGATCGATAAAGGAAAAAACGGGAATGAAGCGCAATCGGTATGAAAATGCGTGAACAATAAAATCAGTGAAGATGGACTGATATTTGCAGAAGGAACAGTGAAGACTGAGACAATTAACTGTTATTTTGCAAATTAACTATTTACTGTATGGTTATCAGATTTTAGTGAAGCAGTCGATTATCCACTCGTGTTCTTGTTCACTACAATGGTTTATCAAACGTAAATAATGTCTAAATATTATTTCTGAAGAACGGAAGCTTGTATTTCATACTTCTTACTCGGTAACTACTGTAGAACCGTTAAACAAAACATAATTTATTACTCATTGATATATCTGAAGATGTACTTCAAACTGCTCCCAAATCCTAACAGTCAAAGAGTGCTAACGAATAAGAAGCAGTGTGATAACTGTAAGAAGAGTTTCCAGCTTACCGAAGAGACTGCAATCAAGAAATTCAGTGATACAATCTGTAGTGACGTGCCAATGAGTGACCTCCAAAGATGTTTTAAGCGATGAATAGGGCAATTTGCAGGACAGTTAAACAAGACTAAATCTCAAACAACGCTTAACAGATGACGCTTTGGCCTATCGGCCAGTGACTACTGATCAACCTGATCAAGTAGACTTGAGTAAGAACCTCTAGCTTCTGAAACACTGAACATCCTGAAACGCAGGCTATCGACATCTCTCTTCTTTTCTGTGACGGTGATGAACTTTTAATTAAGGAACTGGCTGAAATGTATGTAAAGATTCAGGATACGAAAAGTGTCTCATATTCCTGGAGTACTATGACAGTCATTTCCAAATTAAGAAACAGAGTAAGCAGATTGTTTGATAGTGATTAGGATATAACATTGTGTTATACTGTTTAATAACCAAAAGTTTCTATTATAATCCATCGGACTTGTGGAACTCATCAAGAGTAGGCTGGGTTTTATTTAGGGCAACCTCGACAGTCTTTGATTCCCCTGTCTAGACTATACCTTGAGAATGTCTATTTATTAGGGCGTAGACGAGAAGTTTATCAACACCTTAATAGTTCTGTAGATTGATGTTGCATGTAGAGTGAAGAAATACAGCCATAGTTTTTATTGTTCTAATTTCTTTTTAACTATTCACTTTCCATTTCAATAGCAAAAACATTTTTTACACAGC
Source organism: Schistosoma mansoni (assembly GCF_000237925.1). Classification (NCBI taxonomy): domain Eukaryota; kingdom Metazoa; phylum Platyhelminthes; class Trematoda; order Strigeidida; family Schistosomatidae; genus Schistosoma; species Schistosoma mansoni. The sequence goes on from NC_031495.1 coordinate 36,350,569, forward strand.
CTTAATTGAAGTGAGTACGTATGGTGTTAAAAACCTGGTGACCAGTGAAGATAATTCGTCATTGAATATGTGGAGTAAATTGTCAAAATTCACTGTAATGCCCAGGCTGCCATAGTAGCACATAATCAGTGGCAATTTGTGTACGTAAGTATGAAATATACTCTACACCAGCGCAGCGAAAATTTTCCAAGACTGACAAGAATCTATATCTGCACTTACTGTTTGTAGTAAGCCTTTGAAAATAGTTGAAATGTTCGTTTATCTAGGTGGATATGTGAAAACCGGTGGTTTGTTGGTAAATTAAGACCAATCTACGTTCCGTGAAAGCAGGAATAGTCTATGTTGATCATGTCAATCTTTCGCGGAGAGGTCAGTTTATGACACTGCTCCGTTGTATGGGATCGGCATCTGTAAGTCCATCCCAAACTTCGGTCAGAGTTCTAGGGGAAGTGCAACTAAATGACTTCAGATATTATTTGACATAAAAATAATATTAAACTGAACAAAATTGGTATTCGTTAGATTTTTAACTATGTCTAATAAAATAATGTTACTGTACATTTGTTTATTGATCGTAAAAACCATCTCCATTCTGATTTTTTAAGAAATTTTGCCACCATATTGTACCGAAATGTCAATGTGCTTCATAAAAGGTAGTTCATGATAATTCCTGGTACATAAATTAATGATTGTTTATGTGGTCATGTACGACTTAAGGACTCAGTAGACGTCTCAAAAAATCACATTATTAACCATAGATTAGGAATTTAGCTACTCTTTTCAAATGATAACAAAAATATCTCAAGTTCTGGAACTGAATAACCTGTAGTGACCCATCAACATTCTGTACTAGATTCCTTGGTTTGTCTGAGGCTGTCAAAGATAAATGGTTTAACTCCCTAATAGAATTAGACTATTGCGGAGGACATTTCTGATAAATATAAACTGATTTTGAACCACAAATGTGTAGCAATATTTAGAATGAAATAGTAATGCTATATTCAAGTTAGGCTTCAAGTTCAATAAAAGTGAATAATATCTACACTGGCAATCAAAATAGATATGATATAGAACTCACAGAATTGTTGCATTCTGACACAGACTTTAATGACGTGGGTAGTGTATATTTATCATGTTGTTCGAATGTCCTCATGTCTAACTTTAACAGAGTTCCTCTAAATTAAAATGGAAAAAAGAGTTTTTAAAGAAAAAGGCTTTAATTAAAAAGTCTTATATGACATTTTATTAGACAAAGATTCTACTGTACGCTAACTACTGTAAACATCCTACACTTTGTCAGAACCACGAATTGTATGCATTTACTAAAGACAAGATTTCACTATAAAAGGTTCTACGAATCTTGTAAATAATTATATAGTCATATTATGACGTTTTTGTACAAAACCACTCACTCATTTGGCCACTGAAAGCAATGATCTATTTGTGTCACTATCATCATGGAATCTAAAGTAAGCAAATGAACATCAGAATTATTATGCTTCGTTTTAAATACAGAGATTAAGACCTAGACGTTAAAGTTTCTTCAGACTTAAAACATTTCTTAAGACAGTCCTTCTAATGCTGATAATAGTTGATATAATATCCAATTTACTCTTAGCATACTGAACATCTTCATGAGGTGACATCAATTTAACAATAAGCAATTCGAAAAAAAGTCTTATTGTTTCAGGTTGAGAATTATGCTCAATCAAATGTATTTTATGTAATTCGACTGTGATGGAGTTTTGTTCTCTGAGCTGGATGGTTTGGTCGTGGAGCTTTCATCGTCCTTCCGAACGATTTCATCTCCATCATCTCAATTCGACTGTGAAAATCTTTTTTTACTGTTATGGTTTAAACTATTTCATATTTTTGAATAACCTTGTTATAGATAAAATAATTTTGTTTATTACTGCTATCTGTAAGGCTTAATTTATCATAAAATGTTAATCTGGAGAATAGTACTTTCAAACTACGTTTTATTATGTCCAAATGGTAATATAAAGATTTTTGAGATATATAAGAATGCTAATTATCATTCATAATGTAGTACCCTTAAAAATAATAAAAATAATTCATTTTTCAAATAAAATAAAAATTGGTAATATCAATGTATGTGATTCCTTTCATTATAATTTCATAATCTCTCAATCACGGAAATCATTAAATATACTTCGGGGTTCTAGATAATCTATATTAATGGATAATTAAGTTTTTAGTTAGATGAAAGACGTTGTAACGATATTGATTAAAGTAATGACAAAATCAATCTAACTGATAGATGTATAGCATTTTATCAGTTCATCATTGAATAAGTCGATTGTTTTCTATATACTCTTAGATTGTGTTATGTAGCCTAGACTCGAATTCATACTGAACAGAAATGAAATGATAAAGCTCATCAACTGTAAATACAGGTTTGAATCTCGCGAGGTGGGATCGTGGATGCGCACTGCTGAGGAGTCCCACAATAGGACGAAACGGTCGTCAAGTGCTCCCAGATTTTCCATGGTGGTCTAGCTTCAATTGACTCACGATATCAACTATATAAAATTACTAAAATCTCCACAAAACCCCCTTCTAATAACTGTTTGTTTAAAAATTATCGTCTAGGCTGCTTTATCTCATGCTGATATGTTATTCAGATCATTATTACCGTTAATTGTCACCACATACCACTCATAGATTACTTTTTCGTTATATTGGTGTCAGATTAAAAAAATAATTAATTAATTCACATTTAATTAAATTTTAGTTGATACTGCTTTGAAAAAATTGAAGGGAAAAAAGATGAAGTAAATGATAATTAACTGTGGTTATCTGACGTATCCAATTATTACGAATAAATTACTTGACCAAGTTCAAGGTAGATCATCTAACTTTCTTGTTCACCGTTTAAATTGACAATTGCATGTCAGATTTATAATGTTCAACTTACCGCATACCTTTATAACAATAGGTGTTGCTTTTGTAGATTTGGACTTTATTTTGGTTGAACAAATTCCTTGTGACTGACACACTGTTACAGTCAGAATGAATTATATAATCTACTTACATGGCTTTCTCAAATTAGCTACTATTTAGAACATATAATGATCACTGAATAAGTTAGAAAGTATACATACTCATGTTATTCTAAAGTTGTCACTAGATCTGGGACGATTTCATAGAGATTCAAAATATATGTTAAAATGCTCCAGTATAAATTATTTTGCGCATTAAATCGGCAAATATGAGGGAATTGTAGTCATTCAGATATTAAATAACATGACTTCGACCATTCTAGTTGCAAAAGAAATTACAGACGTCAACTCGTAGACGTTTTCTCACCAATCGATACATTGAATGGTCACTACCAATGGTACTATTGACAACATTTTTTCTAGTACTGTAGGGCCTAAAAGGTGTATAGTATTTCTCATCCACGTCTACCGAACATATTCTACTATGAACTGATAATCCACTGCAATTATAATTAGCCAGTATTCACAGAAATAACTAAAATATCTATAACATTTAGTGATTTTATTGAATTGTATTTGATTTGGTCAATTAAAATTATCTATTTTGACAATATAGAAAAGTTGAAAAACCTAGTTGAATGAAAATACCTTGTGATTTGTTATGGCTTGTAATCAGTATTATATTTGATAATTACAAAATAATCTCAGATATAAAAACTCTATCTTAATATTACGTGTATATAGCAATTGGACATATAGCAATGTTTGTTTTCTTATAACCTTCATTTTCATCTTTGTCTAGTTGGTAGTTATCTGAAAAGTAATTCATAACCATATATTATCATCATATTAAGTATTTAGTCATTCATCCAGTTTGTAAATGGTCAAAATTTGCTTCTCTTAACTACCGGGATACGTTTCAGGACTTCATTCTTTTTTTAAACAAATTATTCACCCAACTCCGCCTGTAGCTCCTCCGAGGGCTACTGCCGGTCCCAAGCCCGGATAAAGGAGGAGGGTTGGGCTTGGGGTTAGGGACCCCATCCCGTAGAAAACCAAATCGCTAAAAAAAACGCTAACCAGAAAAAATTATTCAAACCATTTAAACTCTGCTCTGGGAGTTGAACTAATAATTATGACGTCTCAAGCCGAGTTCCTTCGGAAGTCATGAGGCCGATGCACCCACTATATCTGTGTTTAATGCTATGGCTTAACCAGAAATTAATCTCACCATCTTTAGCCCGTACTTTCCGATGAGTTGTTGAGTTACGCACCCCGAGGAATTCAATGTATTATTGAGGCATTATATTTATATAGCTTTTCAGATAATAAACGATACACATATGTATTCCAGAACTTGACAAAACTTCCTAAATGCATGACTTACGATATCAAAGTTTTATTTCTATGAGAAACTTCAGTTCTGACGATTAATAAATGCAAGATTTTTGGTCATACGTGGTACGACACTAAAGAAGTGTTAATCATGTTGTTAAGTGTACAATTCGTTCTCGTATATTTTACCATAAAGATAACCTTCAAACCCAAAGTTCTAGAACTCTGATGATTGCACGTTTGTTAATTGCTGGGTCAATACATCAATAGATATTGAATGAAAAGCCGCCAAATGTTTTATGTTACTTCATTGTGTTGGAGATGATATTTCTGAAATTCAATAGAATAGGCTTCTAAAACCCTATTGATGAAGTTTAAATAATTTTCTTATATACTGAATCGTCATACATAATTGTAATATTACTGTGACGTACTTAACAGACTTAGTCTGTTTGAGTGTTGATGCACTAAGCAAAAGTACCTCCATGTCCCTCAGTAGGAGGCCAAAATTACCACCTAAAAACACTTTTAACAGCATGCCTTTTTGACACAAGTTTAGTTGTGCAAAATCATTATATAATATAAATAAATTGGCTAGACTTTACAGTTATATACATAAATAAAATAATATACAAAGAAACAGATTTAAGTTATCTAAAATTCATATTTTATTTAGTATCGTGTTTCAGTATATTTTCCCTTAATATAGAAGACATTTGACTGACGTACCTGACAATGTCCAATACTTGAATAATAATGTTTAAAAGTTATTTTCATAATACCTCGAAAACACAAAACTATTATTTCATTGAAATCATAGACTGATCAACGTTAGACCATCACTAGAAAAATTAAAAGCAGTGGACGGCTATTTATTCCCAAGTTATCAACGATAGTCTAACGTTGATCAGCTCATGATTTTAACGAAAATCAACAATCTTCACAAACCATGACTGTTAAAACTATGAAATCGGTTGTATATAGTTCAAAGTTTAAGTGAATATATTATTAAAGTGAAAGTAAGATAATTTAGACAGCGAGTATATATTTTGTTACTTTTTTAGAAAGTATTTACCCTTTGGAAATATAACCAATTTGTTGAATGCACATAGGTTTGCAAATCTCGCACCATTTTCGTTTCTCTCTCCCAGTCCATGTCATCCTATGATATCTTCATATCCGGTGTTGTTGATTCCGCTTTGGAATTTAGGTCTCCCATCATGATGGCGAGTCCTTTTTTCTGGGCACTTTGTTATGATTGATTGCAGTCTCCCGTATAACTGATCTTTATTGTCGTCGTTGCTAACACTGGTGGGTGCATGAAATTGGATAACATTCATCGTGATTCCCTCTTTCTTTGTTTTGAAGGATGCTTTGATGATTCTGGATCCGTGAGATTCCTATCCTATAAGTGCATTTCGTACTTCCTTGGACAGCATCAGAGCAACTGTCTGAGTGTGTAGAGCATTTTCTTCTCCGTGACCGGAGTACACCAGCATCTCTCCCGTATCTATCCTTTGCTGTCCAATGGGTTTCGCTGACTCCAAGTACTGTCAATTTGTATCTCCTCATTTCCGTTGCTATTTGACTTGTTCTCCCACATTATCCGGACGATCCATTTACCTATAGAAGTTGTTGCTCTGGTTGTCAGAAGGGCCACAGACCTGATGACTTCCGAAGAATCTCGGCTTTGATCATGAGGCGTCATAATTCTTCCTTTAACTCGCAGGACAGAGTTTAAATGGTTTAATTTGTTTAATCTGGTTGGCGTTGCTAACCCTATGCACAAACCTTCTTCTTTAACATGCGTTTGGGACCAGCAGTAACCCAAGAAGGGCTACAGGAAGAGTTTCCGATGAACATCTTTGAAAGTTTCTTAGTCCTGAGTTAGCTCGTGAACACAAATAATTTCTAACTTTTATGGAAAAAAATAATCATAAACTTTGTATCTAACTGTATGATCACTCTCTGGCATGTTGAATTTCGAAAGGCCAGATAGGCTGTAATTAATAAATTAGAGTATTCCAAGCTTTATGTATGGCACTCGACAAAAAGTTAATAAGAATCAAAATTAAATATCTACTATTCAACGCTAGTTAAATCGAATGTAGGAATTAGAATTTATTTATTGAACGAAAACACAAGTGGGGACAATCGAATTTATTTGAATACAAAATTACGGAACATCTTAGTAAAATCTAAGAACCATACATTAAATACTTAATTTGCAAAATATCTCAGACTTTACTGTTATTTCGTTTCCACATCAACCATTCCTTGTTCTCGTCCTCTTTTCTTTGATCTTCTTAACCTTGTGCCTCCAAGCATTTCACTTCTGATTGATGATACATACTAGTTATATCTGTTGACATGGTATATTATGAGCTTTATATAAAGTTTAATAAAATATCGTTGTTTGTGATCATATTGATATATATATATATATATATATATATATATATATATATATCAGTAATATATGATTTACTTCTGTGTAAAATATTTCAGTGCACATGATAAATGGAATCGACTTAATGATATTCAGTGTTTATTTCAATGTTCTATACACTTACCGATTCTTCACTAAATAAATTGAAGATGTTTTTGGTATAATAATCATTTGTGAAAAATTATTATTATTACCATCATCATCTCTGAATTTGATTCCAATATTCTTTTGAATTAAATCTAAAATTAATAATAGTAAATGCAAAAAGATATTTTAATACAGTTTATTATTATATAATTGGAATAGCATGGATTATATTTCAGAATAGATAGGTCATTTATTTCAAAGGGCAATCCCTCAAATAGAGTCCTGAAGGTCAAACAAAGAGAGAAAGACCAAAGAACACATTACGCCCAGAAATGGAGACTGACATGAGAAGAATGAACAAAAGTTGGATAGAACTAGAAAGGAAGGCTCAGGACAGAGTGGGTCGGAGAATGCTGGTCGGTGGCCTATGCTTCATTGGGAGTAACAGGAGTAAGTAAGCAATTTATTTCAAAGGATAAATAAAAAAATTTATAAAATTGTTGAAGCTGTTGGATTAGTCGGTTTATTTACTAATTAATAAAACGAAAGAATAAAAAATAACAATTAATATGATTGATTACTAGAAATCACCAAATCAGAATTCATTACTAGTTATTCTTTCTAACCAGTTCTTGTTGTACATTGTTTTAAATATATTGATATAATCCTCAATGAAGTTGCCTGAAATACTTGGTTGTGGTCTGGTGTGTGACGAAGTCTCATCACGGATACAGAAGGCTCGTCTAGCTTTCGCCAACTTGCGTCATTTAAGGCGTAGGCCAGATATTCGTCTAGCGATCAATGGACGGGTTTACTGTGAAACATTGCCGGTAAGAGTAGATGATATTCGATCATAAATGTCTTCGAAGCATTGCTCGTATATCCTGAGACCACCGAGTAAGTAATGCAGTTGTAAGGAAATGGGTACTAAGTAAGGATGACGAATCGATTGATGAAGTAGTGAAACTTCATGAGTTGAGATGGCTGGGACACTTTTTATGTATGCCCAATCACCGACTGCCCCGACGTGCAATGTTTTATGGTGTAGGAACAGGTTGGAAGAAAGCTAGGGGCGGCCAGACCAAAACGTGGCACAAATCAATGAAGTCACTGACAAGTGGACTGAGCCATGTTGGTAGGTGTAGACTTCCTGGTTAGGATCCACACGATGATAACAAGTGATGGTTAGAGACCTTGAATAAGGCATTTTCTGACAGATCTACTGCGTACCGTTTTCTTTTTTTCATGTATATCTTTTATTATGGTTGTTTCTTATAAACATGTACATAGCTTAGTGGACCACCTGTATTCTTAAGAAAAAATAATAAATATTATACACAGTTTGATGACTTCTTTCCATAGGAAGTTTCAGTTTTATTTATTTATTTATTTATAGGAATTTGTATACTCTTCCCCTATGTCATAAAAATAGATTATTTTCCACTTTTTTTAAAAACTCGAATATTTATTATTTTCATTTCAATCATGATCATATATAAACTGTTATGGTTATATTATCGTCGCCCTAAATGAACATAATGTTTAACTTAAAAGATGGGTAACAGTGATTTGTTCTATAAAAATTTGTGTTCTAAAATGGCGCTGAAGTAAAAGATTGTTAAATTTATTTTATTTTATGTTTTCACACTTTTGTTTATGTTAAATTGAACTTTGAATATCATAAACTGGATATATTGTTTAAAGAAAAAGAGATAAACAAATGTTATTATAAATGACCAAAAAAGAGAACATTTACATTTTGGAAAAGTAATAAACAAACATTAACTTTTCACTTAGTATTGTTTGTTTGAATCATTCCACTGATGTTTAGGACTACAACTGGTCAGTCTCTAATTGGCATATGTGCATACTGTGTGTATCGCCTCGATATAGCCTGAATTCACTAGCATTGTAAGCAAAGATGGATTAATTAATTTTGATTTATAAATACCATGATACATCACAGACTGAAGTATTACAAAAGTTTTTTTTTACTTTTCAATTATTGTTTGTTATTCTAAATAGGGTTATAATTGTATAAACTTATGAAGAGAATGATTTGGTTGTGACAAAATATTTTGAAAGTGTTTAAGTGTCACATTCTAGGTAGATTCATCCCTAAGTACGAAATTCTTATCAGATATGTCGTTAAGTCTAAATTCTTACGAATCCCTTGTTTTAATTCCAGATGACGTTAATTGTTTGTTTAATTTATTTCTTGCTTATGTTTCAAGTTAGGTTCAATGACATTAAACCGTGGGATTAAAACATTTGCCATTCAATATCAGACAGAAAATATTCAGTTTATAAAATTCATCACTTTGAACTACAAAAGCCTGATTTACACACAACTGTCTGACCCGTAATGATGTAATATGTAATTATTATGTATTTTTGAAACATAGGCGGTTGGTTTAAATTTATCCAGAAACACCAATCATTATTTTGAAATAAATATATAATATGAAATGTAATAAGTAGTGTTTTCTTCTATTGACCTTATGTTTTCAATCTTTGTAATTGATTTATTAACTTAATGAATCTGTAAATTCATATAATACATATCAGTATGAATTGGTACTGTCCTGGTAAAGTAAGAAAAAAATTACATTACTTCTCTTTACCTTATTCTCGTTTCTTCATCTAGATATATCATAAGCAACTAAGTTTGAGAACTCAGTCTATTCTATAGTATCTTTTCAATGATTATGGTTTGTCTTTTATAATTGTTTTTATAATACTTCAAATGATAAATAAATTCATTCATATCTACATTGCTAAAGAATGAAAACTTATGAATAGTTATTTCTATGTAGCGTTTTTACTGTTCAATTATGGATAAAGTTTAGAACAGAATGGTTGAAATAATAATGAATTGTATGGGTGATTCAACGCTGAGAAATAAATCATTCCAATAAAGTACACTTATAACTTAAAATTCATCAAGATAATAATAATAATGTTTGGCCAATTGAAGTTATAAGTATAATCGAATTAGAACATCAGTACTATTGAACTCAAAGCATGGTTTATTTTTCAGTCATATTAGTAATCAATTTAGTTTTCATTAAAAAAATTGTACTCAATCAAGATAACTTTAGTTCTTAAGTTTATTTACATCATATTTGTAAAGAGACGTTAGTGGGTTTTATGATTATGAATTTATAGAATGTTTTATTTTATTATGATTGGAATACACTTTTTCAAAGACCCGAAATCGCTGAATTGATTCTCTGCTTTGAAATTGTGGGCTCTATTGAGTGTGTTTTACACTTTTAGTATCTTTTGGATTATGCTTTGTCTTTCACTGACTACCCAAAGAGAGAAAGAAAGTACTCATGATCAGTAACCATGGATCTTCTAACATTTGGTAGGCTTTATGGAAGAAAATGCAAGTTTAAATGGAGTTAGCTGGATGACCTTCAATACCTTTATAAATAATCGATCACAAACTACATACTGGATTTTAGTTGCTTTCAGAAGATAACGCTTATTTCAATATCCATGAAATATCATGCAAAAATTTATTGCGAACGTTAGGAAAAGGAAATGAGTGTATATGTAACAAACAATTAATTAGCAGTCTGATTATACGTAAAATATATGTTGACAATATAAATTATTAGATAGAAAAGAAATGAATGTTAAGTGGATGATTATGGATGAGTTTTGTTCTTCGAGTTCGGTGATTTAGTTGTAAAGATCTCATCATTTTACCAAGGACCGTCATCAGAACAAACGTCAGAATGACAATGAATACGTTCCAGCCATCCAGCTCAGAGAATGAAAGTCGCTTAGATTTAAATTAATTTACTGAATAATTTGCTTAAGTCATATCGACCATAAATCACATTTTCGAAAACGATCCTATCATCTATAAGTTAAAATGAGTACAATCTTTAAATCCATCGTTTAATTTTAACTGATGATCAAATAATCTAGGAAACAAATTATCAAACATAAAAGATTAGAACAATATTTTTGTAAAGGTATGAGAAGTATCATTTACCAATAATTCGATCATCATTAGCTGAGATGAATGGTGGCTAGAAATAGAATCCAGGACTTGCATTTTGTGCTATTCAGGACTCATCAGCTAAGTGTATCTGCATTCCAAAGTTTAGAAGTCTTAAACCTCAATGAGAAGTTTCAAACAACCAGTGCATGATGAATCAATTCAATCATCTTGCAATTCATCTATTGATTCAAAGATATTTTCAAATTATCTTTTTGATACAAAAACCCTTAGGTAATTTCGAATGTATAAGTAGAATTTGCCATGTGACTACACGATACAATAAGTATATAACAAAACTGATTGTACTCTGTTCACAATGTTGACTCATCTATATATATATATATATTGTAAAGATTTATATCAAGTCGGAATGATTTATTCATCATGGAAGACACAGATATTATTCAAAAGCAATCCTCCTTATTTAGCCTAATGTAATTAATTAGAATCCAAAAATATCATATTTAATCATTGTACACCTATTACATTTGTTTATCTTAATTATTTACATAAAATTGAACAAATTTTAAATTTTCGTTTATTACTTTTTCTCTTGACTAGTTAATTTGATAATTACCCCATTCCATATTTATCATTCACTGTTAATAAGAAAAAGAATAGTGTTCACATAAGACATGAAAAAAGGAGCATATTAACACAGGTATTAAAGATGGTTTCCTTTTTTCTTTAAAAAAAACGTTTGATTATCTTTTAAACTGAACATTAGTAAAATAATTTCTAGCATGTTTACATTAAAATCAGTTTAAAAATGTATTTCTCGTATCATTTACATTGGCTAGTCATTTATTAATATAAAGAAATAAGTAGTGTCTGAAAAATGAAGAAAAAATGTTACTGTAAGTTATATCTTCTATTTTTTTTTTAAAGAAGAAGTAAATGGAACTATTTGAGGCCATTTCCGACAGTCTTATGTTTAAAACTTTCGAAAAGCCAACGAACTTAATATTGTGTGGTGTATTAGCTATATGGCTTTTATTTTAACATTTATTTTTCATGTTCAGCCTACTACTAAAGATTATTGTAAGGTGTGTTTTATCTCAACACACCTTGGTAACATAGTATAAGAAACGATATATATATATATATATATATATATATATATATATATATATGCTTTTATTATCCTATTTTGGATACGAAAATATCTTGATAGAGAAAATGAATTAAATTCAACTGCTTGATTTTCGAGTTGATTCAAGCTAAATATTTGGCTCTATGTTACCCAACGATTTTATCCATAAGATATGAAGTATAGTACTGTAACATTTCTGACAATATAGCGATCATGTTGACAAATAATAATATCCAAGCTCGTTACAACAATCGTACATTTAATGTTGTGAAACCAGTTCATTGCCTAAAGTTTTTTAACCCGCCATAATCTCGACTGAATTCACGAAAAAAAACACCAGTAACAGAATGCACAAATGTTGTCAGGACCTTTGAAAAAAAGCATGTCTACGGTAAGCCCCTTTTATGATATTCACGGCAATAGGTATTTAGTTTCATAACTTTGCGGTCTTTATTTTTGAAGCAAAACATTGAATCGTTTACTTAAACTGAGTAACATATGATATTTAAACTTTAGAAAGATCTAAACAAAATTTTCAACAGCTGTTTGATGTGTCTGACTGCTTTTTAAAGTATGATGTTCACATGATAATATTTCAGAAAATGGAATGGGTAGAAACTTGACTTTTTACTTATTCGTTATGATCTTTTTTTGAAATAACCAGGTTAAGAAATTACCAGTGGATTCCAAGCAACATTCATAAACATTTTTATACAGATAACATACTATACACTGTTAAACTTGTCGTTCGCTAAATTCGTCAAGCTAGTAAATCAGTGCCTGTTATCAAAGTTTTCTCTCAAGAAGGCCATTCGGACGTTGAAATATAACTTGATAAATCTCTGTCGTTTGTATTCAAAACAAGGTCCAAACGAAGCTATTTAACTGTCATCAGATTTATTATAAATACAAATCTCCAAACAAAATTATCATTATGAATAAACGTATAACATTCTCTACACTATAGTTTAGAGGAGAGTATTGCGAAAAATTTGTAGTGTGTATGTAGCTAAAAAGTATCCCTTGTAGAATACAGCGTTACACCATTTTTAGCTATTCTTATAAAATGATTCAATGTATCTAAGAGCTTTTATGGATTATTGTCAGAATTGTAAATTTTATCACTTGGTTGTTATCAGCTAGTGATTATACTTAACTTATGAAAATAATTTTGATGAATGGTGAGTCTTTTGTTTAAGTCATACAAATAGTTAGATATTTATGTAATGAATGAAAATAAAGAAGATCATTTCCAGAGATAACTTTTCAAAAATTTAGAAAATAGAAGCTTTAGTTGTAGCTTCTAGGTACGTTATCATACTAGATATTACATGTACATACAATATCAAAAAAGGAATTTTAATTATTCACGAAATGATAAGTATCGGATGAAACTTCAAATGTGTAGAACTTAATAAATTGATGATTATTTTAGAGACCATTACATCAACAAGGAATTTGTTGATCATCTTTGTAGTGTGGTGTGGGTTATTTATACCCACATAAGTAGTATATGGTGATGGTCAGACATAGAATGAATTTTGGCAGAAGATCGATAAGAAAGGAACAGCAACGAAGCGCAATCAGTATGAAAGTGCATGAAGAATGAAATCAGAGAATATGGATTGATATTTGCAGAAGGAACAGTCAAGATTGAGACAATTGTGCAAATTAACTGTTTACTGTATATTAAGCAAAGATGGATAGTGGATAGCAGTGCAATCCAGTTTGACGCTCACTTCGTCCTATTTGGGACTCGTCAGCTGGAGTTGATGTTCACTCTGGAACTCGAACCCAGTACCTTTCGCTTTAAACGCCATCGCGTTATCCACTCAGCTACTGAGTCTTGATAGCCACTTGCTTGTGTAACGGGGTGAAGTTTGAATTCATTTAGTATTGCTTGTTTACTGTATGGTGAGATAGTCTGTAATTTATGCTTAAATACATTTGATTGTCCCCACTCGTCTTCTTGTTCACTACAGTATGACATTTTTCAAGATAATAATAATCTAAGAATATAGTAAATAAGATGTTTATTTGAATTTCTCTTACGGCGGCATTTTTTTTTAGTTCCGTCTTGATAGAAGACGTTTTTGATTATGATTAAATATCTTTAAAAGATATGTTTATATTTCACTGAAATTTATACTTTATTTATGGGATGGGATTTTATTAACTTTTATTTTATATCAATGTTTAGTCTATCTGATAATTCAGATATAAAAACGAAACAAACATTAGAACAAAATTTGATGTAGCAAGATGTTCTACAAATAATCGCCAATCTTATTTTTAAAAAAGATAATAATAATAACCGATGAAATGGTAGTACCGGTAAATGACAATGTTTTTAATCAACAACATTAACATTATTCTTATCACTTAACATGAACTTAATTTATCTTGAATGGATAGATATAAAGTTTCACTATATAAACGATTATCTTCAATAGTAGTACATTTATTTCATTGCAAATATGTAAATGAAATTTATACAAAACAACATACTTCCTTTTATTCTGTGTAGAAATAATCTCAATGATTTCAGTCTTTAAAGAAAAACAATCTCTATCTTCTAAGCAAATCTGGATAGTGGCTAGCAGTAGAATCCAGGACGCGCGTTTCGTCCTAGCTAAGTGGATAACGCGATGGCGTTTGATACTAATAGTACCGGGTTCGAGTCCCAGAGTAAACATCAACTCTGAGATGCAGGTACATCCAGCTGACGAGTCCCAAATAAGACGAAACCCACTTCCTGAATTTCACTGATAGCCACTACCTATCTTTGCTTATAAAGCTTGTGACTTCAGGCAATATCAAAGCAGTCCGCTTAGGATGCACATATGCAAACAAGATACAAGTAAACAACAAGTGAATATAATCTCTATCTTAATTGTTTATTTATTTATTTCTGATATCGAATTATATTTAATTAATTATTTTGGTAATAATTCCATATTTCGCTTCCAGAATTGGCTTTAACCAAATTGAAAGAAAGAAACAAAAACTGAATATAATATTATAGAAATAAATATTAATTATAAGTAGTATAAGTAAAAAATTCTATTTTTTCTTATAATAAATAAATTATACTTAATCTTTATTATGAAATTTGTTATGATAACAGATTACTGATTAGAATAATAGTAATTCATTTAACAGATGATGAACTAAGTGAAATTTTATAAGCAGGTGGTTGAGGTCATTAATACAAATAAATAAAACAGTTTTATTAAGTCAATTTTAATTATAAAAAAATTGAATTTAGAATTAGATTTAAACAATTATATAGAAATTTAAAGCAATTAGTCCCTTTGATAAATTTCGATAGTGTAATAAGTAGACGAAGATTATCAGAACTATGTACCAACATGTGCCAAAATGGTTGTAGAAACAAATAGAATCAAATGACCCGATAAAAGTAGGGGGTAAACATCCATCATCTTCTATTGCCAAACATGTAATCGAAATAGGCCATAAAATTGATCTTAATTTGGCTTTTGTGGTGTTGTATAAAAACGTAAAAGGGTGTATATTAAGGTTTATTGAAGCTTTAGCTATACGAAAATTAAAACCCCCTTTGTGTATTCAAAAACAGTTTGTTCTCACCTCAAACCTACCCTGGTAGTATTAGCTTATTATGCAGAATGATTAGGTTTAAAATTGTTTTCACATTATGTCTATTATTTTTATTATTATTATCCTTGTCTACTCTTACCCCGCATTTCCAGTCTAGTTGATCTTTTATTTTTATATATAAATGTTCTTAACAAGTATATGTGTGATCAGACTGTTCGAAATGTATCACGCTAATATATCACATAGTTCTGATAATCTTCGTCTTTTTATTACACTATCGAAATCATATAAAATATTATGATCAACTCTAAACTAATATAAAACTACATGAGATGATTTAAAAGATATAATTAAAAGTTGTTTTCTCATCCTAAATCTAAGTTTGATAGAGTAGTATTTGAAGATAATGTCATCAAGACAGTAAATTAACTATAGAATTTTTGAAAGTCATGATCCAAATGAAGACAAACGCTACTTTAGACGTAACAGCCATTTAGTATTCAATGTTTTCAAATAAACTATTATTGATTCCAGTTTGCAACACAAATTGAATTTGAACTATATAAGCCCAAACAACAACATATAGTGAAATAAATTTAATTTGAAGTATTCATCTACATGGTTGATAAGATGTCTTTGTAAAATGGATACCTCATAATCCCTGAATTCGGTCAGTATTTATACGCTGAAGTTGTTTGTTCGATTTCACATAGCGATTTCCATATAACATCATTTAATATGTTGATAACGCGACTATGAGAACTTTAATTAAACAAATAACGCAAATATGACTTTTTACTTCTATTACAGTACAATTGAAAACGTAATGATTCGCATGGATTTTCAAAAATGATTATCAAAATAAATAGTTTGTTTAGTTGACACATTCAACACTGTTATATGGTAACTGCTAGACACTAATAATCTTGATTATTCAGAGAAAATAACAACTTCAGGAATCGGTTAATAAAAATTATCTTCCAATTAGTTGCATTTTTATCCTTCAACAAAAGAATGTGTAGTTACTTGAAGTATCCTTGACTTTAGAAACATATACGTATATATCAAGCAAAAATATGAACTATTTCCTACATTTTAAAACATAATTATCTTGATAAGTAATTCACAACGATTGTCATACTGTAGTGAACAAGAACACGAGTGGAGACAATCGAAAGTATTAAAGTACTAATTACAAATTCTCTTACTAAAATCTGATAACCATACAGTAAATAGTTAATTTACAAATTATCAATCAGTTGACTTAATCTTGACCATCCCTTCGTTAAATACCAGTTTATCGTCTCTGATTATTTTTGTACATGCATTTTCACATCAATAGCGCTTCGTTCCCGTTCTTTCCTTATCGATCTTCTATTGAAATACATTCAATGCCCGACTATCGTAATATACTACTTATGTAGATATAATTAACCCACACCACAATACTTGTTTATCTCTATGGTTTATATAAGTTGTCTACTGTCAATCAAATCTTCAATTTATTACAAATTATTTAAATCCAATAGTTGTACATTTAAACCACTTAATTCATATGATACATAATAAACCACAATTATCGCTTTTCTATTAATTGAAATTTATTTTGTAATTCAGAGATAACAAACATTGTTAAGTGAAATGAAATCGTTTCAATTTCTAGGTTCCAGGTCTTATAAATATGTACCGTGTTTGCATAAATAAATAAAATGTTCTACAAGTGTAACTTTGAATCGAGGTTGTACTAAATTAATCACTTCATTCTTTTAAAAATTAATTATAATTACTTTCAATATTTATACAAGTTTATTATCATATGGATGAACGAAATAATCAAGAAAGATATCATGACATTATTGAACAAAAGAAGAATGTGATACTTGTTATCATTACAGTAAAAGGAAAATGAAGATAATAGCAATTATCAGAAGGGGGTTGAGTGGAGATTTTTAGTAAATTTATATAGTTGAGATCATGATTCCATTGAAGCTAGACCATCATGGAAAACCTGGGAGCACTGAACGGCTGTTTCGTTCTATTGTGGGACTCCTCAGCAGTGCGCATCCACGATCCTTCCTCGTGAGACTCGAACCCAGGACATTTCAGTCCCGCACGCGAGCGCATAACTTATGAATCGTTGGGCCGGCATCCAACGGTGTTATTGTTTAACGTCACCCGATTCACAAAATTGAGCGACACATCCACCAATGTCTCCCGTGAGTTGTTATCTCCCAACAGACCTGGCTGAACACCACTGGTCACTGCTTCTCACTAGAACTCCAGGAAATACCTCTTGAAGCCAGTCACTAGTGAGCATATGTTGAATATGAGAAAAAGGTTTTGTGGAGAATTTAGTAATTTAAAAATTGTATTCATGAGTCAGTTGAAGCTAGACGGCTATGGAAAACCTGAAAGCATTGGACGGCTTAGTGGTCTAGACGTTAGGCGCTGGCGCACGAGACTGATAGGTCATGTGATCGAGTCTCGCCGAGCGGGATCATGGATGCGCACTGCTGAGGAGTCCCACAATAGAACGTAACGGTCGTCCAGTGCTTCCAGGTTTTCTATAGTTCAATTCAATTGACTCATGATTTCAACTGTATAAAATGTTTTATTAAATTCTAATTTTTCGGCAAAAACATTAAAAATAAATGTTATAATAAATAATTTTACACACAGAATTATCAAGAAATTTGTGGAATTGGAGACTTAACTACATACAAACTTTAGATTTAAAAACATTTTAAAAAACGGAATACACCAATCCCATTCATGATTTGTTTGAAAGCAAAGGTGTTTATGAATACAAATATGTTAATATTTTACTTCAAAAGTTGAGATTTTTTTCGTTTTTGTTTTGGAATTATTTCACTTTGTTATTTTTTATACACACACAGTACTAATTAGAATAACAAGAATTAAAATTAATCCGTTTTGTATAATGTAACAAAACTCAAGCAATTAGCACATTTACTGATTACGTAAATTTAAACAAAAATGTGATTAGCTTGAAAAGAAAAGGTTGAAAAAAATTGACAAGACATTCCTTGCAATTGACTATTTTTCACCTATTCAGCACAAGTCAATTTTGAAATTTATATACAGTGATTAAAAAAAAAACAAATACGGGAACTGATCTTGTTATTCAATATGATTTTTTACAATGGTGTTTTTGATAGGTATGTTCAAACAAAACTATTTCGTATTTAACAGCCAAAAAACGCGATTTGTAATATCAATATTTTAACAATTTTGCTGAGGAATTATTTCTTAGTGATTTTAAAATGAAGAGAATAATTTATGAAGAGGAATTATTTCATCACATCAGATGAAGATCTACAAGATTTCTCCAAGAGTTGACTATGTGATGTTACTAGGATTTACACGATTTAGACCCACCTTAGAACATATCATCAAAGTATCTTTTTTATTGAAGTGGGAGAACAATTTTCAACTTCTGTCATGTGACTTTGGAAGTTTAAATAAATCTTACTATTTATATTGAGTCAGGAATAATCAAATGCGGTTTGGATCTCAATCTAACACAACAGCTAAATGACAATAAGTTACCATCATATGTCGGGTATTTGTCAAGAAGCTAACTAACCATGGCAGAGTGACTGTAGTTTGAATTAAAGAGGAAAATGTATGACTAGAAAAGATGACTCGATTCTAGCTCAAATCTTGTCGAATAATCAATTACCGACAGCATCAAGCATCTTACCTGATGTAATCAGTTACTGATATATTAGAGCTGACGATTCTCAACAATTCTTGTATAAGAAAAAGAGAATTCAGCGAAGAGGTAGTTTATAGACAGATAATTTTTGCATTTTTATAATTGGAACTACTTCTATGTAAGTAGGAAAATGATTGGAACCTTAAGTTCAAGGACGTAGTCAATTTTTCTATGATTGATCGGCGACCTCCGCAGACGCATAGGTAACCGATTTTCAGATATGCAAATACGGTAATGATTTTTCTTATTTCAAATTTTCCATAACCATTGTATGTATTTTGTCTAGATAAATGCAGGTCAAAACGTTCTGGTAATTTATTACTTGAATTCACGAGTCAGTTAAAGCTAGACCACCATGGAAAGTCTGGAAGCACTGAATGGCTCTTTAGTCGTAGTATGAGAATCCTCAACAGTGCACACTCACGATCCCGCCCGAGGGACCTTCGGTCTCGCACGCGAGCGCTTAAGCTCTAGACCTTGTGAGCCGGCATCCAACGGTGATAATGTCTAACTTCAGTAAGTCTATTTTTTTTATCCTAAAAGCTAAAAAATAAATCTTATGGCTAAGACCAAGATTAAACCCATTTGAATTACTCTACTAGGTGCTTGACTGCATTTGCACACCGGTATGAAGACATTTTAAAAGAGTGAATGATTCTGACAAATCGTGGTATTTCAGAGCTTTTGTATACTGTTACACTCGAAAAATGAGCAAAAATTGAATCGAAAATTCTTCTTCACATGTGCATCACAATTATAAAGCTTTTTATTGATCAAATGCGTTCCTAAACATGACATCATGTTATACATCAGAAAACATGGAAATGACTCTGAATGAAACATGAGAATGGTTCACGAAAATTTCAGGAGATATTAAACAACGTTAAAGTGGTGGTTGTTTTGGGAGATAAGTTTCAATCCATATGATGAGCATAGTTTGATAATAAGCAAATTTTATTGTTTACACATATGTAACACAGAGAGATCAATGATGATCCGATAAATAGAAATTGTGTTAAAATTTAAGCATGGTTATAATTTTAAAATTATATAACAGCAAACAATTTCTTACGTATGAACTTGTCGAAAACTCATATTTTAGCCCAAAATATTGCACAGTTGTTTGTTAAGTTATCAAGTTCAATTTGAAATAAGTATACACGAATTGTTATGTATTTTTATGTATACTAGATTTATACTATGAGGATATTATTTCAAAGATTTCAAAGATCAATACAAACACAACAAATGTAAACGTATATTATAATTTAAAAGGTGACCATTTTATCAAACGTCTAATTGGTTTATACATTGTGAATTAGTCATTAATGCTTGAAACCTAGACTTTTATTATTGAAAAGAAACAATCTTAACTACTATTTTTCAGATTTAAAATTATATAAAGCAAAGCCATTAAAATAATTTTAGCATTTAGAGCTGAAATTGTAATATTTTAATATGGATGAAATCACCCAAAGCTAGTTTAGTTCTCGATAGTTTTCATTTCATTATTTTGGTAAATCTTAGTTATACTGTTGTTAATTTCTGTTAGTAGTAATACCCTGCATAACAGAGATTGTAAGACACAAGATACAGTGTAGAATTTAAGAACTCATAAGAATGTTTTATAAAGATAAGATTATTGTGAGATATATATTAGGATATGTTATAATCTGTTACCTCGAGTGAAAACATGATAAAGTGCTTTTACCAAAACATTACTTCAAGTTAATCGTTTAAGGAACATTTTTATCTATTAAAAGGTGGATGAAAAACATTACCTCACTTATTTGATATTAGTGACTTTTGAGGCAACAGCAGTGGAGTAGAAATTTTAGAGGAAACTTCCGTGATCATTATATAGTGGTAAAATAAAAAAAAACAGTAGTCTGGATTTTACTCACACCTTAGTAAAATATACTTCAATTATTCATGAAGCCGAAGCTACCTATCCTGCATGGCTTTTTATAGGTATCAGGTAACATCAAATACTACAGTAAAGTCTTTTGAAGTATATAAAAGCATCTATTGTTATCAGGAGTATTAAACATCACGTTTAAACGATCCTTATAACCATAATATATTTTATTATCATCTGAAAGTATATAACAATATTCCAAATCTCAATTGGTAAATTATTTCTAATGTCTTAAAGTACACATTACTATGATATTTATATCTTAACTCCGAAATTAAGTGGATTCTTTTATGAATCATGCATTACTTGCTTTCAAAGAAAAATAGGTGAATGCATTTGGTAAAATAAGCCAGGAAAAAATAGCTTACCTTCAATGAATTCAATACGATGATCGCTAAGTGGCCAATTTTCAACAATTTTTGTTGTAGATTTTATCTGTGTAGATGGTAATGAAAATGCCCAAGAGGATAAATATTTACTACTAGATAACTTTTTATTATTAATTAATTTTTTATTAGATACATCTTGATTCAATGAATATTTGTACAATGATGATTTATTTGGAACTATATTAGTTATTGGTAATTTATAATCAGAAACATTATTGTTTTTAATCAATGTTACAGGTAATGATTTATCATGATTTATTTCAGTTGTAGTTTTTGACAAGAAGCCAGTTTGATTTGTGCTCTCATTCGTAATACTTTTTGAACGATATTTATCAGCTCTCAATCTTTGATAAGCATGATTCTCCATGTTTGTACTTTTGTCGACATGCTGAAATAATTCTTTATTATTATTATTAATGATCATATCCTGATCACGACGGTTGTTGTTATGAGGATGCGCTTCATCATTCAATAATAAATCACATTGAATGAATAAATTATTCAACAACACTAAAGATAATAACAATAATGATGATGTTAAGAGTGAATTATGATAATTATTTAAAAGCAGAATCATTTGTAATTGATTGAATACATTGTAAATTCCAGTTGATAAGATACAAAATATATCGTTCAAATAGATATATATATATGAAGTTAGAAAGCCGACAACTATACAAATTCAATTAAGTATAATCACAGTTTATACTTGACAGCAACCAATATAATCTTTCATTTTTTCTTCATAAAACATACATCCATATAGCTTATTTTGTTGGATAATCTTTGTACTTTCTGCCAGAGAATAACTTTGAAAACAAAGTAAGTAATATTGTGGGGATTGTTTACAAGCATCTTTAGATAGGTAAATGATTGGTTGAATTATTGATAGACAATGTGTTCATTATTGAAATTTAACAAAATTAAAAAAAAACCCAGTAATCTCCTATAAAGTAAATACACACGTCCAAGTTTTTAAAAACAAAAAAATGAAAGAAAGGATATGTGTAAAGTAAAGAATCCTTGCGTTGGTTTCAATAATGAAGGTAGTGAAAGTACTCCCTTGTTCGTCAATTGAATTTCTTCATATTAATTGCTTTTTTCTTGAAAAAAAAGAAAAAAAAACAAACAAAATAAGAAAAAGATGAAAGTTTAAAAACTTTCATCATTAAAACTAACTAGGATCATGTGATATTAAAAAACAAAAAAAAATAATAAATCCAATGAAATAAATCAGTTGCCGAAATTTTAATTCGGTTTAAAAAGCCTAACAAGGATTTTAAATTGTTAGAACTGAAAAACCATATGAATCTACCTGAATAAAATTCTTTAGATTACTTAATGGTTTGATTACTGTCTACTCAGATTAAATGGAATCTCTACATAAAACATGTTCGGATCGGACACTTTTTACGTCATAATTGGTTTTATATACATAGGGAAACAAATTATTAATACTTTCTTTTTGTAACCAGTAGTCCTAGCTGATTGGTCAATTGATGTAGTCATGGTAACGTGAATTGACCAATTGTAGTTTAGACAACTTTTTAATTATAATAATATTTTAAAAAACTTTTTTGCAGACATAATAAACCATATGAGTTGTACAGAAAGAATACAAATGGTTATACAAGCGGTCATTAACAGATGGGCAGAATGTTAAGTGTTGTATGACAGTCCATCATCAAAAAGTGTAAGAGCTTGGGTTTTTTTCTCCTGTCTTTAGTTATATGACTTGAAAGAAATGATTTAATTTGCATGACGTCAAATTAAACTACTTTAAAAGGATATTTTGTTTGCACTTTATTTAATTTTTATGATCCATAAAAAAACACTGTTTTTCCAAACATTATTAGGCTATAATTTAAGAAAGTACAGCTTTCTGTTCCCGGGACTTTTAGATATCGTAAATATTCTATTTGTTTCTCTGAAAGGCGAACATTTTATAGAGAATAGATGTGAGGTTAACATTTTTTTGATAATGTTCAAGTCGAGATTAAAATGAATATCTGATTTCTGAATAGTAAGACACAATGATCAAATGAATATATTCTCCAAAGCTAAAAATAGCCCTTAACTACGTTATACATTATATGTTTTAGGATAATAACTTGGTCACTTATTTGTTCAACCCATTGATCAACTTTATTCACTGTGATTTAAGCTTATAAATTTAATTTTTCAGATTTTTGTGGTTTGAATGTGCTAATCTTATTGTGAGAAGGTGGTGTTTTTTAAGCGAACTACTTAAACTAGTTAGTACAAATAAAACAATTCAGTTAGAGGTTAAGATTGTTATAATGATTGAAATGGATGAAAAAGTCAGATTACAGACTCACAACTTTACAAATTAAATTCCTAAACTGTATACATTGTTTATTTCTCAACATGAATTTACTTGTATCTGTACCTCAAACTGAGAGGAAAGGTACTTAATTACTTTTTATAGCAGCTACATTCATATTCTGGGGCCACAACCATATCTATAACACAAACCGTAAAATGGAAATTCAACTCTTAATTAAACTCCTAATTAATCGATTCGGTTTCAGAAGAGGCAAAGAGAAACTTATTGAAGGTTTTCAATAACTTCAAGTGATTAGCAAAATACCTCGGTTGTACTTCAATAATGTTTTCACTGTAAATCATCATATTACCCAACTCTCTATCACATGTAATGCATCTAAAACTTATATAATGGCATCAGTTTAAATAAAATCATAGCCATGAATTTTGGAAAGTTATTTTCATTTGGCTTTTAAAAAGAGATCACTGACCTTTTCAAAGTAAACGATTTTTCAATTTCTTCTTTACAGTTTAATTGGTTAATAATTTATTTGGATAATTTAACAAAAACTTTCATCTCAGAAAGAAGCTCTATTTATAAAAATGAACAGCAGTAAATCTGTCAATGCTATTCACTCCTTTTTTTATAATCCATTTGCAATGGTTTTCGTGAAGTATGATTTGAAATTTTTGCTTAATCATCTGGTTAGAATGAATAACATATCCATTTTAATGAGTGATTCCATTAGTCATTTATATGTATTATGCAATTATTTGATATGTTCAAGTAATCAGTTATTTCAAATCTTTTTCTAGATCATGTGCACATTTGTTCTATTTTAGTTCAATAGCAGTTAAATTTACATTCTTTGCATTTAGCAATTTTTGAGGTTTGCAAATTCATATCAATGATAAGAGCATGTTTTTTTGTGAATGAATGTGATTCATAGATGTTCAGTTAACAATACCAATATTATATATACTTGAATTCATGAGTCAATTGAAGCTAGACCACCAAGGAAAACCTGGAAGCACTGGACGGCCGTTTCGTCCTACTATGGGACTCCTCAGCAGTGCGTATCCACGATGATAGATAAACAGACTGCGTTCTATACACAGATGATTGAAATATATAAATGTGTCACACTTGAAATATTTATAATTTTCCCCAACTACATGGTCTTAATATAACCCTTCCTAATAAAATTAATCCGTGTCCACAGCTTTTGACAAAGATGATTGATTAAAGTGGTTCTCGGAAGGATTTTTGAAATAGATAATAAAAACAGACTTTTTAGTAGATGTTGGAAAAGATACCTTATCGATGCATGAAAATAAAGACAAATATCTATACATATATATTAGTGTTCTCATTCATGCATGCACTATGCAATATGTAGTCATTCAGTCAGTCACAACGTAGAACTTCGTACGTACGTACATCAGTTCGAGTTGCCATACCACATTAGCACAGAGATGCAGCTGTTGGCTCAAATCCCATAGTGGTAGAAGTAGTAAGAGTATAAGCAGTAGTCGGAAAGATTAGGGTTTGAAGATGTTATTCAAGCAGTACAATGTACAACCAAATTACTTATAAAAAATCGAGACATATAATGAAGATAACCAAGTATAACTTCAATACGTTTTACATAAGTTTTAAAAGTCATAGATGGAACGACTCCACTATACACGATATGTACTAAATGCTAAGTCGAAGAAACTTTTAGAAATAATATGTAACTAGACTACGATCGTACTTCCTATGGCGCTACAAATATCAGTTCTGCTAACATCCCAAGATCAGTCTCGTTGAGCAATGGAAAAAACGACACATGGTAACTCATAAATCATTCAAAACACTAAATTCAGCGAATTTCTTTATTTAGGTGGATTGTTAACCAGTATATATATTGAAATATATGCTATTTGTTTTCCCTACTCAACTAATCAAGAAAATATTATGAATTTATATATACAAAGATTAAACTATTATATTAGGTTGATTATGATTAAATACTAATGTAGATTTTAATGGCTAAAATAGATATAGCTTATTTACTTCATCTATCATAATTAATGAAGGTTGATAAGATGTAAATTACATATATCTTGTAGTAATAATAAAAAAGCACATTGGTATTCACAAAATCAAAGTGAACTATACGCATTATACTGAGAAAGTTTATCTACTTTCAATGGCATATGATTTCCATTATTGATTTCTTGTAAATATAATAAGTATATAACCAATATCATTGATTTATATGAAATATGTTTATTTATAATTGAATAGATAACAAGAGAGAAATTAATAATCCATGGATTGCTTATTGAAGTAAGTGTATTCAAATTTTAGTCATCCCAATTCTTTTTACGTCAGTGTTTTGTGAGAATTTGTATAGTTCAGAGAAAAAGAATTGAATTTACTCGATAATATGGTGGTAAGTTTCAAGGTGGAATATACCACATAGGCAGTAACATAGTTCTTAACAGATAAATCTTGCAATCTAATTGCGTCTCAATAATAAAACAACATTCAGTTTGGAAGCTATTAACTTGGTAGGTGATTCCATTTCATAGTACCTGACAATTGTTTTTCAGTGGATGACAATTTTAGTTACAGAATAATATAGTGAGTGATTTGTTTAGATATAATATATCTAAGTAATTCAATAACATAGTTACTGAATTTGCAGATCATTATCTTCGAATGAAATGTTTAATAGTCTCTTTCAAGGCGAATTATTCGTAAATATTAAGTTGACAGATAATTCTCATGTAAACATTAAAACACCAAGTTCAGCGAAGGGATCTCTTTTCGACGAATTTATTATCCAGCTTTACAATTCCTCACGGAACTAATACTTTAACAAGACATTTTCATATATATATATATGGTTGTACAGCTTGATAATAAATTCTTTCGCTGAACTTCATGTTTTTAAATATTAAGTTGACTATTTATAAAAGAAATATACAACAACTTTAATAATAATATAAAAATATATGTTCCTACGAATATATATGAGAAGCTAATCAGATATATATTTCTGAATAGATAGAACAAAACCTAGAATTCTTTGGAATGATGATAACATAACTCAAGCTAACAAAACAGATTATTTTTTTGTAAGCAAAGATGGATAGTGACTAGCGTTTCATCCTATTTGGAACTCGTCAGCTGCTGGCCACTATCCATCTTTGCTTACAATGCTTGTGAAATAAGGCTATATCGAGGCAATACGCACAGTATGCACATATGCCAATTAGAGACTGATCAGTGGCAGTCCTAAACATCAATGAGAAGATTCAAACAAACAAAACTCAATGTGATTATTTTTTTGTTTAATAATATAGGAATACGACACCATAATTAGAATGTGAGTAATTAAATTATATAATTAGAGTGTTTGATTTGAATATCAAGAGTCTTAAAAATGTATTAACAAAATATCATTCGATGTCCATAATCCCTAGAACACCAATCAAACACAGAAGAGGGGTTTATTTGTAAGTCGTTTCATAATATGCTCCATACTTGTTTAATTTAAACAACAAACAAATATCACAAAACAGTAAGAAGTATCTTATAATACAAACATCAGTGAAATTCCTTTATCAACTGACCATTTTATTTAGGAGTTATCATAATTAAATTGAATGAAAGATCCTGTCGTGAATGTAAAATTTTCATAATACTAATATGTATAAAAACCAATTATGATATAAACAAAAGAAATTAGTGATAACAAAGAAAAGAAAAAGTTAACCTTAAATCTGTTGTGAATACCTATTCAGTCTTTTATGATTGTGGCCTCATATTGTGTTATCTCTTTCTTACTGAACGTTTCGATCACACCATATATATTCATTACTGATTAAAAAAGTGAATGTAAGAAAATTGGATTCGGAAGAAGAAATCAAGGTTACTAATTTGTGAAAGACTGAGAAAAAAAAACAATTATTTTAATTTACTTTCTAAGATCAAACATTCGTCGTGAATAATATAACTATCAATTTCTTCAGAGTAACTATCGAGAATTGATTATAGTTAAACTCTTAAGCCATTGGATTCCCGCTCAGTGATCTAGATTTTATGAGTTGGTAAGCAAGACCAAAGATTCTGGACTAGATTCCCGGTTGCGGGGTTGTGGATACGCCCTGCTAAAGAGTCCAATACTCAAAAGAAACGGCTGTATAATGCTTCCAGGGTTACGATGGTCCTCTAACTTAGATCGGTTTGTGATTCCAATGAAAATTAATAACGTTTATATCCACTTTCGAACTTTTCAATAACAAAAACGTTTGGATTTTTTCGGCAATTAAAAACCAGCAAGGAAACATTACCACATCATTAACTGTTTATTAGTTTATAGGACAGCTACATCATCATCAAAGATACAGATGCCGCGTACAGCATAGATCTAACATTTATAGAAATGAACGCTTACAGTCTGAGCGTTTACTATCTTCATTCTGCATATACACGCTCTAAAGATGTCTAACGTTCTTATAAAGTTCAATAAAGTTGTTTCACCATAAAGTGAATATATATTTATATGTATAATGATAAATTACTAAAGTAAAAAAAGCCAGTTATTTACCTTTTCTAGATAACTAACAAATACGTTTGTATAACTAGTTTCTTCGTAATAAAACTTTCCCAGAGAAGAAAGTGGATGATAACTTAATATAACGATTGTTTGCATCTTGATACTGGAACATTATATTTTAATGATTCGATTGTTTACAAATACAAGTACATTAACATTAATCGTTGAACTATTTTGTATTAACCTAAATGTTATTTCACAGAATAAACATGAAATCCAGAGATTATTAAAGGAAGATTAAAATAATGCGATATACGATTCTGTAGATTAATGAAATGATAAAAACTGTTTGAAAGTTAACTAGGACAGTACGTCACTTGACTAAAGATTTTCATTTACGTTTCATTTCAGGTTTAATTTTAGTTTAAAAATCAACCATTTGAAATCAATATCATCTTGGGGTGACTCGGCTTCGAGATAATTCTTCAGGCCTCGTTTATCAATCCCCCGTTATTAAATAAATGCCGACGGTGTAAGAATTTAGAAGGCAATAAGAAGCGGCGACCTCAGTTTATTATTGGATGGAGCAGATAGCAAAGTCACAAGCACACAGTACGAACTCGAGTGTGAAGGCTAATGAGTGAGAGCAAGAGAATACAGAGGTGC
Source organism: Schistosoma mansoni (assembly GCF_000237925.1). Taxonomy (NCBI): domain Eukaryota; kingdom Metazoa; phylum Platyhelminthes; class Trematoda; order Strigeidida; family Schistosomatidae; genus Schistosoma; species Schistosoma mansoni. The sequence goes on from NC_031495.1 coordinate 36,379,644, forward strand.
AGCCAGAGTTAAATCGAACCGATATGGATCTAAAGTAATTGATAAGATTCAAGCACTATATTTATGGGGAAGAGAATGATTCATCATGCGATATTTAATCAATCAACATTTAAGCTAGAGAGAGACATGTGCGTAGGTTGTCACATGTGATCAAGCATACACTTTATACAGACATGATAGTGATCATAATGATACAAAGAAACAGACGGATTGTTGCTGTTCTAATAACATTGTCTTAAATTAAGTTAATTGAAGGGCTTGACAAAATTAATTGTAGGAGATTTGCTATAATCTAAATCACATTAAATTCATATGAGTCACATAGAATGAGAGAGCCAATGTAACTTCAGGATAACTATGAGAATAATCAATTTACACTGTTTTATAACCACTAGTCATTCAAATAACGGAGTAATTCGTTCATAAGATCAAACTTATGTTTCAGTGATCACAATAATAAAATGATCAGAAGAAATGGAACTGCATATGGATAGCATAGTCTTCTGATGTTGATCAACATGAGCTAAAAAGATTTTTACAGTTCTCAAGTAAAAAGTAAGCAAAATAAAAGAATACGGTAATTATGGCGATATTCTGAAGACTATAACTCCTTAAAATATAGTCCTGATTAGATTTTGTGAATACCCAAGTCAACTTGGAAACCTCAATACAGTCAAATAGTCGACCCTATATTCTGCCTCATGAATAATGTCAGTGACTGAGGTAGAAAATAATATACCCTTACAGAATATACATACGTAGCCACCTGAAATAAACAAATGTTTATAAACAGTGACCAAACAATCTAAATGTTTTGTTAAGCTGTTGAATTGACTGACGTGTTCAGTTCAAAATAACGATCAAGAAATTTGAAGCAGATGAACTTTCAGTGACAGAGCTACAAGTCGACTGACTGAAACGGTGGTTGATTTTCAAGTTATAACTTAAGTTAATAAGTATTCATGGAAAACCTGGAAGCACTGGACGGTCGTTTCGTCCTACTGTGAGACTCGTCAGCAGTGCATATCCACGATCCCACCTCGCGAGATTCGAACCCAGGACCTATCAATCTCACGCGCGAACGCCTAACCTCTAGACCACTGGGCCGGCATCCAACACCTTTAGGTCTTAGGTCCACGGGATCGTGGATGCGCTCTGCCTAGGAGTCTCACAGTAGGACGAAACGACCGTCCAATGCTTCCAGGTTTTCAATGGTGGTCAAGCTTCAATTGATTCATGATTTCAAATATAAAAATTACTAAAATCTGTTAAAGTATTCAATCAAGTTTTAGTTTACCGGTTAACCACAAATATTTAATCAAATATCAAAATATTGATCGAAGAGTAATCAATAATCTTTTGTTTTCGCTTTCTGTAACACATGATCTATAACAAATTCAACTAGCTCACTTGCCAAATGTATGCACTCAATTTCTAAACTCATTCTTATCTGTGAAACAACGTAGATTGAATTCCTACTCTAGGCTTTATACCAGAAGAGTTTCATGATTAATTTGAAGATAAGTGAAATAAGTTTGATTTCTTTCCTTATGTGAGCTAACATACGTTTAAAATATTTAATTTATTCTGAATCTTTGATACACTGTTTAAAAGCCGGTCAAATTGTTTCACCGACCGCAAATGGGTGTAATCAATCTGATTTAAAGCTCAACTTATCAAAAATACCTAATGATCAATAATTTAAACATGCATAGTTGAAAGTATGAGTCAATTGAAGCTAGACCACCATCGAAAACCTGGAAGCACCATACA